>NC_060207.1:227349000-227653000 GCF_021130785.1 Homalodisca vitripennis
AAACTAATTTGTCTGTTCATCATCGATAAAGCAGTTCTCTTGTAATAAACGACGGAAATTAGCTTAGATATCCAGTGTATATTCTAACATGTACTATAGTAGTGTACTGGTAGGGAGAGAGCGTAATGTTTAAGTACATGCCTTAAAATCGTTACCTGCTTTCTCTATACACTCATATGATGTTCATAAAACATTGTTTACGTTTATTTAAGTTTCGTTAATTAAAATTAACAATGTGTTATCAAGTGTAATATCAATAATTCTATCCAAAAACTTCAGATCTTAGAGTTTAGATCTTAACCAGAACATATCCAAAAGAATATGTATGTATTTGGTTTTTGTCACATAAAATTAAAATAAGCTATTTTAAAATCAACTAATCTAATCATTTTATAAAGAAATATGGCGAATTTGTAAAACTTCCTATCTTCCCACCTCCATTCACAAAAATGAAGCAAATGTATTAAAAAAAACGTTTTTCTATTAAAATTCATTACAGTATTACAAAATTTTTAACTTGATTGTGTATCCCACATTCAAGCTCCCACCGTAGAAAAAATTTATGAAATATTCAAATTAGTTGTTTCTTACCTAATAGAACATATAACTGATGTTTGCACGTACTTTAATTCAATAATTTTACTTTTGTGTTTATATTTGGAATATTCCAAATATGTTAGCACCGATTTATCTTTATTTGGAAAAAAGAAGCTGTTACCTAATTGGGACAAAGGTTCTTTTTGCTACATTCCAAATTAAGATTGACACAAGTTACTAAATAATTTTATATTTTATTTCAAATCATCTTGAAAAATATAGTTTTGTTATTTACTTGCATGCAATATCACCACATAGACCGTATGTGGAAATGAAAGAGATACAAAATAATTTAGTATATGAAAATAAGAGTTTGAATTAATTTGATTAAAAGAGTAAGCTAATCAAAACTTCTTTGGGACGTTAACTTTTTAATTGCCTTAGGCTCTGTTTGCTGAAGTCATGAAGATCCTCCTCGCTCGTAGTTAGAGAGGAGTACAGTTTGCTGGGTTTCTAAGTGAAACTCGGCTGTACCAACGTGGTTATACATTACAGAGGCTTGTAACTTATAATGAAACTATACGTTCATGTTCATATCTAAGTTCTTAGGATTAGATGATAAAGCCTGAACACTTATAACATATATTTAAAACCATCTAAAAGGTAGATTTGACTCATTAGTTCATTACTAATAATTGAAACTGTAATATTATTTTTGTTTCTATGATTAAAATTTCACAGAACCAAACGTTTATCAATGAAACCATCATAATTACCTTGTATTTCTTTAGACATATTATATTCCAAAATTATACTATTTCCTTACAGCATCACTCTTTAACATTATGTTCTTACACATATGATTTTAAAATTGCCGTACGATGCAAACTACACTCCAACCTGAAAAGCATAGGTGAGTTTATTTCAATTACATATTTTTCTCACTTGTGAGGTTTACAATTTTTGTAAATAGGGTTCCTTATCTTATTTGTGATAACTAAACAATCAGAAACGCTAATTTTAGCAGTAAACTCTGCATATTAGCATATTTTGGATAGTAAAGTAATGTACACAAAAATATTACGCTTTAACCATTACTATTTTTTAGGTTAATGTTCTTTCTTGGGTTTATATTTTGTGCAGAGTCGACCGAATTTAACATTCTTCCCTCTCCACCACACCAACTGAAATTTCATAAAAATCGAAGAATACAATTAATTAATTCAGAAAGTTTAGAAGAACAAATTAATAAACATGTTTTAACATAAATAATACTTTGACATGAATTGGTCATAGGAAGTAAAATATTATTTCGTGACAAAGACAAAGTTTATTCATTTAAAGAACAGCTCTAATACAATTAATAAGTACACAATTCGAAACGCTATAGCAGATTCATCAACCAACGAAGTTGTCAAAACAATTTTGACTGACAAAGAAATAATATCATAGATGTTTTATTGAAACGGAAGAGTACATTGACAGGTTTCTGATCCGTTGAAGAACATGCCAATCTAAGAACACATAATAGAGATGGGAAAGTGTAGGTTATTTTCACTCTTTCCGCTCCATAAATTTTCAATAGAAGAAAGACATGCCTGTCCTTTTTATATGTTTTCCTTACTACATGAGAGACAAATGTCAGTAGACAAAACGAGGAAAGGGTAATACAGTGTATTACATTACAGTGTATTACATTACAGTATATTACATTAACCCACTACAGTGCACACCTGCTCATTGCGATTCAACAATCGTGGGTACCTTCGGAAATTGAAGGGACTATAACTTTAATCAGATTTATTTCTAGGTTATTAATTCATCTATTCCATTTGCTATAATGATAACAGAGACTTTTAGTTATTTATGCTCGAGATCGCCCAAAATTAATTACTTTGCGTAAATAGACGTGCAAATTCTTGATTAGATGCAAATTTGAACAGACCTAACAGATGTATAAAATTATAGGTTATTGCATCTTGCATCTCGATCCAAAACTAGTAAATTACAAGATATGGATTTTTTCCACTCTTAGGCAGTCCAAATTAATAACGACATAAGGCGACATTTTCAAAGAGAAGCCCTTATTATAACAGACTTGCAAGTTGTTAATACTCAAGTTCACCCAAAATTAATTACTTTGCGTTAAAGACCTTCAGTTCTATACTTCTCTTGAGTACTGAAAATTAATGAAGGACATGAGGCTTAATGTTATAACATATTAAACTTCATTTCAAAAATAATTTACTTTTCAAAACCTGCAATTAATGTTTACTCTTGAGTAGACGGAAATTGTAACAGATGTAAGGAAGTCCGGAAAGTGTAGGTAATTACATACTCCACTTCACTCCAAAAGTAATTATTTTGCGCTATAACACCTACAATTCTCTTCTTCTTTTGAGAAGTGAAAACTAATGAGGACATGAGGATATGATATAGTTGTTGTTATACTCAACTTTATTTTAAATAATTACTTTACATTAGAAAAATTGCAATTGTTGTCTATTTGTGAGTAGAGGGAAATTGTAACAGACGTAATGAAGTCCGGAAAGTGTAGGTAATTACACATTCCACTCCAAAACTAATTACTTTGCGTTACAACACCTGAAATTCTCTTCTTCTTTTGAGAAGTAAAAATTAATGAGGACATGAGGGTGAAGATTAGCCTATAACATTTTCAACTTAGCTACAAAAATAACTACTTTAAATTAAAAAATCTGCAAATATTGTCTACTCTTCAGTAGACGGAAATTGTAACAGATGTAATGTACTCCGGAAAGTGTATGTAATTACATACTCCACCTGACTCCAAGACTAATTACTTTGCGTTACAATATCTGCAATTCTCTTCTTCCCTTGAGTATTGAATATTAATAGGATATGATATAGTTGTTGTTATACTAAACTTTACTTTAAATAATTACTTTACATTAGATAAATTGCAATTGTTGTCTATTTGTGAGTAGAGGGAAATTGTAACAGACGTAATGAAGTCCGGAAAGTGTAGGTAATTACACATTCCACTCCAAAACTAATTACTTTGCGTTACAACACCTGAAATTCTCTTCTTCTTTTGAGAAGTAAAAATTAATGAGGACATGAGGGTGAAGATTAGCCTATAAAATGTTCAACTTAGCTGCAAAAATAATTACTTTACATTAAAAAAACCTGCAAATATTGTCTACTCTTGAGTAGGCGGAAATTGTAACAGATGTAATGTACTCCGGAAAGTGTATGTAATTACATACTTCGCCTGACTCCAAGACTAATTACTTTGCGTTACAATATCTGCAATTCTCTTCTACTTTTAAGTAGATGCATATTAATGAGACCATTAGTGTGTAATTAATAGACTCCACTTCGTTACAAAACTAATTACTTTCTATTAAATAATCTAGAAATATTGTATACTCTTGAGGAGATGCATATTTTAACAGAGCATAATGAAGACAGGGAAGTGTGTTAAACTAGATAACCCACTTCGCTCTAAAACTAATTACTTTGTATTGAATAATCTGGAAATATTCTCTACTCTTGAGAAGAGACATATTTTAACGGAGTATAATGAAGACAGGGTGTGTGTTTAACTAGATAACCCACTTCGCTCTAAAACTAATTACTTTGTATTGAATAATCTGGAAATATTCTCTACTCTTGAGAAGAGACATATTTTAACGGAGTATAATGAAGACAGGGTGTGTGTTTAACTAGATAACCCACTTCGCTCTAAAACTAATTACTTTGTATTAAATAATCTGGAAATATTCTCTACTCTTGAGAAGAGACATATTTTAACGGAGTATAATGAAGACAGGGTGTGTGTTTAACTAGATAACCCACTTCGCTCTAAAACTAATTACTTTGTATTAAATAATCTGGAAATATTCTCTACTCTTGAGAAGAGACATATTTTAACGGAGTATAATGAAGACAGGGTGTGTGTTTAACTAGATAACCCATTTCGCTCTAAAACTAATTACTTTGTATTAAATAATCTGGAAATATTCTCTACTCTTGAGAAGAGACATATTTTAACGGAGTATAATGAAGACAGGGTGTGTGTTTAACTACATAACCCACTTCGCTCTAAAACTAATTACTTTGTATTAAATAATCTGGAAATGTTGTCTTCTAATGAGGAGATGCGTATTTTAACATAGCATAATGAAGAGAGGGGTGTGTGTTTAACTAATACATAATATGTTATTTAAACATGAATACATGCACTACTCTAAAACTAATTACATTGTATTAAATAAGCTGGAGATATTGTTTAAAGTAGAGGAGATGCATATTTTAACAGATTATAATGAAGTCAGGGGTATAATTTTAACTACATAACCCACTTTGCTCTTAAACTAATTTCTTTGTATTAAAAAATTTGGAAATATTGTCTTCTAATGAGGATATGCGTATTTTAACATAGCATAATGAAGAGAGGGGTGTGTGTTTAACTAATACATATGTACTAATATATGTATTACTCAGTACACTAATATATGTACTACTTTGAAACTAATTACTTTGCATTAAATAAGCTGGAAATATTGTTTAATGTAGAGGAGATGTATACTTTAACAGATTATAATGAAGAGAGGGGTATATGTTTCACTACATAACCCACTTTGCTCTTAAACTAATTACATTAAATAATCTGGAAATATTGTCTTCTCATGAGGAGATGCATATTTTAACTGAGTATAATGAAGAAGGAGAAGTTTGTTAACTACATAACCCACTTCGCTCTAAAACCAATTACTTTGCGTTTAAGAATTGCAACTGTATTATTCTAGGCTGAGTTATCACAGAGTTGTATGTATTACGTAATTTATTAAATTTCATCACTTCCTTACCAGCACTGACGACCTTGTAACTGTTGACAAAACGAATTAGTTTCAAATACATCATTGTTTCCGGTAGGGTTAAACAACTGAAAGGTACAATTAAAACCAACTTAGTTTTGTACTCTAGTTTATATAAAAACTCTCCAAACAGTTGATGAATACAGGATGTGCCGTTTAACAAATTTATAAGAAATCGGAATGAAGTATTCAATCAGTTGAATACAAAGTACTCTTTTACCAAAAAATTTTTATATCATAATTTTTGCAAGTGTGTGATTGAACAAAACTATTTAAAATGTTCATCAATTGAGATTTGATAATGAGAATTCAAACATGACATTGTGCATACTGTTAACATTCGGTAAAAATGGTATTTTATTGAAATACAAAAACCTGATTAGACAAATAATAGACAGTAATGTATAGATTTCTACTTGTGCCGTTGTACACCATGACTATTTATCTACTGTCGTTCATACTGTAAGCATATTAATTGCGTGATGTAAGTAAACCTATAGTAACAAGTTAAACCATTATTGGTTTTGCTAATTGTTGTTACCAATTACTCAACTCGTATTGGCTAATATTATCAGGTGTGCCAACCCATTCATTGATTAATACGGATAGATTACCATAAAGTTACGTAAAATGTTACGCGGAATTTTCTTGTGTATTTGGTCACTATCACATCTTCAATTTCGCGTACACAGTTCAAAATTCTATTTAAATTCCAACAGATAATTCAAGAACAGTGGAAAATAGCTTTACGTTTTTTACAAAATATATTTTTACTGCGTAAATAAAAGAAGTAATAGATTACGAAAGTAGAAAATTCTCCAAAATAGCAAAATATCGTGCGTTATAAATAGAGAACGGAGATTGCGCAACAAGGATATGTGAAGATAACACAATCAAAGTGAATGATTATAACTTCGGGGGGGGGGGGGGGAGGACGTCCCCAGAGCAACTCCATCCCTCAACTCTCCCCTTACCCTCAGCGTCACCGTCCCCTTTCCTGAAACCCTCCTCCGCATATTACGTAGCTTCATAAACTACGCAGCGTATAAATAGGTGATAATCTATTAATATACTACGTAGGTCATAACAAGCTATAAATTCGTAATTAAAGTTAATGTTTTTACCATCAACTTTGTGACTTGGATGAGATTTATATGCTGAATATTATTGAACTTTATTGTAGTTATAATAATTGACCTGCACCATATGTCTCACACTGATGAATTGATTCTGTAGGCAAATCAAATTCAGTCATATATAACTGATTTTCTTGATTTGCTACAAGTGATTGATATTACGAGGTAAACAAAATTAGCTTAAAATATCAAAATGTCACGTTGAGAGAAAATTACGACAGGTTTTGTAACGTAAACTAATGCTGACAAAAACCGTTATTTATAACCTAAACTTCTAGATTTTATATATATACTAGCTGTTCCCCGCGGCTTCGCACGCTTTTCGTAAGCTTTCCTCGTGAATGAGCACTTCTGGTTCAAATTCCAACGCCGATGTAGAGTTTACCTTGTTGACACTATCAAGGAAATCTGCCAAAAGTGTATGTTTATAGCCATTGTACACGTACATGTGCTTAATTATAAAGTGGTTTAACATTAAAGCTTTAAGGTCAAACAGAAGTTTATTTGAAAGACAAATATCCATAAAAACTTAGCGCCTTCACATAGTGTGTGGTAATTATACACAACTATCTCGTAATTGTAGTTTATAATGTGCAGGCGCTTTGATAACTTTTATATTTTGCAGCGCCACCTGGTGGTGAGTTACATCAATGGACATAGCATATAAACCTTCTACGTGGAAAAATATATATACATACAAATTTTCATAATGATCGGTCAAATGGCTTATGAGTCTATAAAGGACAAACACATAAACATTCATTATATATATATATATATATATATATATATATATATATATATATATATAGATAACTCTAACGTTATAAGACAATACATATATAAAGTTAGAGGGAAAGAGAGAGTCTTTCCTTCCCCCCCTCAAACTCCCCGCTCTCCACTATACCTCTCTCTCATTCTCTACCTCTCTCTCTCTCTCCCTCTATCTTTATAAAACAATACATATAAAGTTACAGGGGGAGAGAGGCTCTACCCATCCCCTCCCCCACTCATAAGAAAGAATTAATATCCCAACCACTAAAGCAGCTGTGACTATTCCATTGTTTGAACCAATTTATAGGAATAGGATATCCTTAAATTCTTTTTTAATTTTCCAAAAAAGTTGTTTTTAAAAAGCAACCACTTTGACTTGGAAAATGTCAAGATTCAAGCTATTTACAACCATTTTTAGATATATTTTCTTAAAATTAAACATATAAAAAATCAATGTTATAGCATTACCAAACACTTTTTAATCATTCACTAAAACAATCATATATTAACAATTATGAATGTTTTTTGTGTCTACTATAATTTTCCGAAGATATGCCAACTTGCGCGAAATACACAATGTGCATTAATTAAATCTCTATGAGAGGCAAAGCTTAATTTACTACAAGAATTTTTATGAATGAAAATGTCTCGCTCCAGCGGGACTCAAAACACATGTAACATTTGCTGGGCGGGCACGCTTCAAAAATGCGACTTAGCCCTCACTTTTGCCTATAATGTATATTTTATTTGCCTATTTTCTGCCACACTTCGAAGAGTTAGTTTAATTTATTAGTATTTCTTGTAATTAAAACAGGCTATTATCCCTGTCACAAATTTGACGGATATTAAAACTAATTTTACAGGTAATCCGTCTTTGATCACACGTTTGTTTGGTTATTGAAACTTGTGTAACGTTTACTTGTAAAACGGAGAGAGGAGTTAGGTTAGGGAACTATGTAAACACAATCTACACCGTATCCTCTATGTAGATACTCCAGCCAAATTTATGTTAGCTCACGTTTGCTCTCCTAATAAAGTAAAACATAGTTAAGGTTATGTAACTCAACCTGGTGTGTTATGGGACGGAACGAATAAGAAATTACTGTATCTTGAAGTTATTCTCTCTCAAATATTCCCGTCTACCAGTGTGGAAGAAAACAATTCCAGTATTATAACACATATTTAAGGTTATGACAGAAAAAAAAATAATTTAAGTAATAATTTTTAAATTCATAATTTAAGTTAATAATTATTATAATAAAATTTTAAGTGGCAGTATATTACCACACTTTTTTAGTTTATACGTTTTTATGATGTAAAATCAATTTTTAAAACTAAAAAAGAGAGTAGATTTCAAACCTGTCAAGTTAGCTATTTGTCCAATTGTGTTTGCTTTTATGTTCGCTTTTCCTTAAAAAAAAAAAAAAATGTTACTGCTTTAGTTGCGTAAATTGAGTAGTTATGAGGCAGTTCGTAGCTCGTAGTATTTATGTCTGCTCATATTTTCGTCGTCTACAAAGTAAGAGATAGTAACAGCTTTTGTAACGTTAAGTGAGGAGTTATGAGGCAGGTCCTAGCAAGTAATAAGTCACACCTCCCTGTCCCATTTATGTCTGCTCATATTTTCCTCGCCTATAAAGTAAGGGATAATCACAGCTTTTGTAACGTAAAGTGAGGAGTTATGAGGCAGGTCGTAGCAAGTAATAAGTCACACCTCACTGTCCCATTTATGTCTGCTCATATCTTCATCACTTATAAAGTAAGGGATAGTCACAGCTTTTATAACGTAAAGTGAGGAGTTATGAGGCAGGTCGTAGCAAGTAATAAGTCACACCTCACTGTCCCATTTATGTCTGCTCATATCTTCCTCACTTATAAAGTAAGGGATAGTCACAGCTTTTATAAGGTAAAGTGAGGAGTTATGAGGCAGGTCCTAGCAAGTAATAAGTCACACCTCCCTGTCCCATTTATGTCTGCTCATATTTTCCTCGCCTATAAAGTAAGGGATAGTCACAGCTTTTGTAACGTAAAGTGAGGAGTTATGAGGCAGGTCCTAGCAAGTAATAAGTCACACCTCCCTGTCCCATTTATATCTGCTCATATCTTCCTCACCTATAAAGTAAAGGATAGTCACAGCTATTGTAACTTTTTTTTTAATAGAGGTTTGAAAAAAGATCTTCCAAAGACACCACCATCGCTAAACTCCACCGTCCATATTCCGGCAGATATACGTGGGGTAGTGTGGGATTCCTGCCAGACTGGCAGACCTACCCACTATAAAAAAAACAATCCTCTCCCCTCCCCCCGTAGATGGTACGGGGGGACTGGATTGGAACCGCGTTAGCATTACATCAATCCAGTCCGTGCTGCGTCTTGCAACGCCTACTCCAGGTTACTGGTCCCTTTCTGCAATTTTAGCTTTCAGGAGGCGCTGTGCGTAAGCTTCAACAGCTGACCAATTTTCTTCTTTTTTGATCATATAGGCCACCAGGCTTGAGGGGGAGAACCTGGTGCCTATGATCTCTTCAGTGGTGCTTCTCTAGTCAGTCCACCGAGCACACTCGAAGAATGTGTGTTCGACGTTGTCAATTTTGTCAGGGCAGTATTTGCACGTCGGTGTGGTGTGCAGGCCCATCTTGAAAAGATAAGCCCGTGTCCCGTCAATAACTGGGTCAGGAAGAAGTCCGTGTCCCCGTGCTTCCGAGAGACCCAGACATCGATGTTCGGAATGAGGCGCTCCGTCCATCTACCTGTCTCCCCCGACGTCCATCGGTTTTGTAACGTAAAGTGAGGAGTTATGAGGCAGGTCGTAGCAAGTAATAAGTCACACTTCCCTGTCCCATTTATGTCTGCTCATATCTTCCTCACTTATAAAGTAAGGGATAGTCACAGCTTTTGTAACGTAAAGTGAGGAGTTATGAGGCAGGTAGTAGCAAGTAATAAGTCACACCTCCCTGTCCCATTTATGTCTGCTCATATCTTCCTCACCTATAAAGTAAGGGATAGTCACAGCTTTTGTAAGGTAAAGTGAGGAGTTATGAGGCAGGTCGTAGCAAGTAATAAGTCACACTTCCCTGTCCCATTTATGTCTGCTCATATCTTCCTCACCTATAAAGTAAGGGATAGTTACAGCTTTTGTAACGTAAAGTGAGGAGTTATGAGGCAGGTCGTAGCAAGTAATAAGTCACACCTCCCTGTCCCATTTATGTCTGCTCATATCTTCCTCACCTATAAAGTAAGGGATAGTCACAGCTTTTGTAAGGTAAAGTGAGGAGTTATGAGGCAGGTCGTATCAAGTAATAAGTCACACCTCCCTGTCCCATTTATGTCTGCTCATATTTTCCTAGCCTATAAAGTAAGGGATAGTCACAGCTTTTGTAACGTAAAGTGAGGAGTTATGAGGCAGGTCGTAGCAAGTAATAAGTCATACCTCCTTGCCACATTTACCCATTTATGTCTGCTCATATCTTCCTCACCTATAAAGTAAGGGATAGTCACAGCTTCTGTAAGGTAAAGTGAGGAGTTATGAGGCAGGTCGTAGCAAGTAATAAATCACACCTCCCTGTCCCATTTATGTCTGCTAATATTTTACTCTCCTGTAAAATAAAAGAAAATAGTAGTTTTTGTAACGTAAAGTGATGAGTTATAAGGTGGATCGTAGGTAGTAATAATTCATACCTAGTCTTAAACACAAGTTTAGTAATTTTCTTCTCTTATTGGATGAGCATCAGCAAAGCTTATCCACTCTGGCTAAATAAATTTAATTTCTGTTTGCATGTCTGCTTTTTTCCGGGGAGTTAAAATTAACATTGACCTTAGTTGAAATTTTGCATTGACCTTTGCGAAGGTTACAACGCGACACTTTTTGTGGCGTACTCCTGCTTTGTACCGTATTTGATTTTTACAGACAATCTATGATCGAAGAAGGACGAAAGTGAAGGCAGTATTAACCTGCAAGTAACCGTTATTTTGTATTATATAATTTTTCCATCCTTATACACTAATATAGTTGCTAGTTACGTATCTACCGTAAAGTGAAGAGTGCATTGTTGCAGACAGATCGTTATATATCTGCATTGTTGTGTTTTAGATGCTCTACCCAAATATACGACATTATCAACTTTATCCTTTGACACCGATAACCTCACATACAGTATATAATATTTGAACGTTTATGTATCATAATCTCATTTCTTGCACCCATGTAGCGGTTTTATTTACTACGTACTTTTAACATGCGTATGTGTCATAGATTATTTAAAAAATCATGACTTTACTTTTAACACTAAAGACATTTTGTAAATCACTAAAATGTTATAAGACAAATAATCATTACTGTCACTTATAATAAAATTTAGTTATTTTAATATTTTTTTATTTATTTTAAACCATGAGTGTCTTAATATGTTATTTTCTTCTGAGTATTTCCTATTTCTGGCACGTTTATCTAATATTGATTTTTCTCGTTTAAATAATATAGTCTTATCGTGGCCTTTAAATTTACATACAACTTGATCTCTGTTTATCTTTAAGATTTTCTTGGATTTTCTGTAATCTATTGTCGTTTAAATTACATTATTTTAATTGAATTGAATTATCGCTTAAATTAATGCATTCATTATTATAAATACAGTTAATTATATTTAAAAGATAGACCTTAATTATTCTATTAATTTCGCTAAATCTCTAAAAATATTAAACTTTAAAGTGAGTATTTTTAGATTTTAAGTTAAACTTAGTTAATAGTGAAAGCGACTACACGACTTATTCCTACTAAAGAAAAAGTCTAGCAGTAAAATAAAATTATTTTGTTAATTTACGAATTATTACATAAAAAACAGAATTTTTAGTACGCCAGTAGTTACAAATTACAGTATCACAACTGCTTTCATACATGAAATATATTATAAAGTTTCAAAGATAAAACTTCCAAATTACTAAAGGAATTAGCCTACAACTTGCGTCAGAGGATTCACGAATATTAACTTCTATTACAATATAATTACTCTAAGCTAAAAATAAATTGTGTATACGTGATATTAATAACATTTTATACAAAATCTATAAAGAAGTAAACAAAAATATATGCAGGTTTTCAGTCGCACTTTCATAAAAAAACCATTGAGTTACAAAAGTTTAAACGGTTTTAAAGATTTCTGTCGAAACTGTCAAAGTGTCTGGGGAATAATGGTCCCGCACTTCGCTTCAACTTAAAAACAAAAATCTAAATAGTTCGCTTTTATAACTTTGCTTAGTAATGGGTATACACACTTCTATGCTAAATTACAGCGACGAATAATAAAAGTGATAAAAGCTTACACAAATAATGACGAGTATGTATGTGGCATATGTAAATTTCGATGATTAACGTTTTCACATATCCTAGAACACCCAAAATTATCTCTGACCAACCAAGTAAGAATTTTGGCCCAGCCAGTATATTTTTCTTTTACTTATTTCAGCATTAAATTATTGCAAGCATTCACATTTGAATTTCAACAAAACATTGTTATATTCACACGATTGTGGCTTTCTGTAATTTTTATATTTATAGTTTCTTTTATTATATAAAATAATGTTTTATAATATTCTACAATATATTATTAATAGATTATAATATTCCATAGTATTGTATAAAAGTATCTTTGTTTGGCCTTGTAAATCATTGTCATAGCATAAAGCAATGGATGGAATCCGTTAAAACCCTTTCGACAAAATCTTCTTGTAGTCCATAATTAATTCAGTTTATTCTGCATAATTATCAGGATGTTGATCATTTTAATATAACAAATTACATAATTTCAATTTTTATAATTTTTTCAAATGCTTGTACGTGGTGTGTTCACACCATTAACAGTTATCAATTATAGATATACTTATCTTAAATTGTACAGAGATTACATACAAATACAGAACTAGCTATATCAAGTTGTTCTAGATGTATTATTGAACTCGATATAACAGTATTAAAAAAAAATAAGGAGTATACAAAATTAACTGTAGTGACTGTGAAAGCTACTATATTGGACAAACTGGCAAAAATTTTAATAAAAGGTTTAAAGAACATATACAAGCTTTGAAAACAAACAACATGTCTACAATAAAATCAAATTTCGCTGAACATTTATTAGAAACTGGACATAACTACAAAAATATTGAAAAGAACATGGAAATTTTGGATATCGAAAGGAAAGGAGAAAAATTAAACACTAAAGAAGAATTACACATTTATCTAAATTATAAAAAAGATCCTCACAACATATTAAATAGCAATTTAAAAAATAAAACAAATCCTATCTTTGAAAAAATATCAAACACAGAATCTTAATCAAAATTACAACTGTGTCATATAAGTTTAACATCTGTTTAAATAGTCGACAGGTGTATATTTATTTGTTTTGTTTATAATTTAATTAGAGGTTAATGTTCACACTGAAGATGGTTTATACCGAAACACGTGTCTGAAATAAAAGAATTTAAAAGGGTTTTAGTTTACGATTTATTATTCTAAAAAAAATAAATAGGATTTTCCAGATATTTTACATTATTTGATGATAAAAAAACATCGGCAACACTACGTTTAGGTTATTTTTATCTAAATTATAGTTTTATGTTACGTTAATTGTTCATCTGGGGAATATATCAGATTACAGATCTAGATTCGTGAGATTTATCTCCTAGCGTGCAAAGGTTTACTGCAATTGGCCATAAAAAACAAATACAAAAGGACGAAGACTCTGGCAAGAGAAAGACTATCGAGGGACAATGCAGTGGCGCGGAAAATAAAGTCTTGCTCGGACTATGGTTCCTTCAAGGACTAGAGACTTTACTCGGTATTCTCCTCACTTTATAACCTTTACTGTAGAAACAAAGGAGATGTTTCGTCCAAACTTTAACATATTACAGTAATTTCTATTCTTGTGTTTATTCTATACAAGTAGCGATTATATAACCACAGGTTATGAAATGCTGTATTTTACATAAAATTCAGAATAATTCTGTATTCTTCTCACTTTTTAAACTTTACTGTATAAATAAAGGAGATGTTTTGTCTAAACTTGAAACATATTACAGTAATTTATATTCCTTTATTTATTCGATACAAGTGGCGATTATATAACCACAGGTTTTGAAATTCTGTATTTTACATAAAATTCAGAATAATTCTGTATTCTTCTCACTTTTTAAACTTTACTGTATAAAAAAGGAGATGTTTTGTCTAAACTTGAAAATATTACAGTAATTTATATTCCTTTATTTATTCGATACAAGTGGCGATTATATAACAACAGGTTTTGAAATGCTGTATTTTACATAAAATTCAGAATAATTCTGTATTCTTCTCACTTTTTAAACTTTACTGTATAAATAAAGGAGATGTTTTGTCTAAACTTGAACATATTACAGTAATTTATATTCTTGTATTTATTCTGTACAAGTGACAATTATATAACCACAGGTTTTGATATGCTGTATTATACATAAAATTCAGAATAATTTTGTATTCTCACTTTCCACACTATACTGTGTAAACAAATGAGATATTTTATCTAATTTTTTTTACATATTACATTAATTTATATTCCTTTATTTATTCGATACAAGTGGAAATTAAATAACCACAGGTTTTGAAATGCTGTATTTTACATAAACATTCCAAATAATTTCCTTAAATGGTATTACTTACTTTAGTGCCGATTCTGTAAGTTTTTAAAACAATACAACTAAGTTTAAATTCCGAGAGACAGATTCATTCATATATTTCTAACCTCTGAACTCTAGTAATGACCTCATGGGCTTATAGTAAATTGTTTCGGGGATTAATCAAAATAAACCAACGCTTTTTTATTATAACAGTGCAGGAGAGAATGACTTTAGACTCAAATTTAGAGATATCTAAAAGGGGTGGTTTTGTCAGTTTTATAGCAAACAAGTTTTTTATTCACTTTTCACAATATCCTAGTTCTTGATCATCTCAAAAGAAATAAACACAACCCTACATTAACAATATGTGCACCTTACCTATCTATCCGAAAAATGATTTACTAACCTGCTCCAGTTATTATAAATGATTATCTTTGAGTAACTTTAAATGAAAAAGAAAACTTTTATACAAAAAATAAACACGTATAATAATGGGTAGTTTTTTGGAGATATGATATTATTGTATACTGAAGAGCAAATTAATAATTATCAGTATTGTTCCGTAAACAATCATTATACGGCAAACGTTACACATTGGTTTTGATCACATTTAAAACAATATGTATTGTACTCATTGAAATTGTATGAGTGGAAATAGTCTAATTTAATTTCAATGAACATTAAATTACAAAAAGTACTTCTTCCGCCGGGACACAACCCCGGATCTCTCACTTGCCGGGTGAGTGCGCTACCACTACACCACATAGCCCTAACTTTTTACGATTCGGTTATTTTGTATTTGAACGTTTCTATCACGAATATGTTTAAATAATCAAATAAAAGATCGGAAGACCAAATACGTGCCAAACAATGTTATTTACAATAATTAAATTTGCATAAGTGGCTCTTGCCTAATTTAATTTCAATAAACATTGAATCATAAAAAGTACTTTATGTGATTCAATGTTTATTCGCATTACGTATTGATAATTAATTTATCTTAAATCTAAAATTTATATCCTTTTCCTCTCTATTTTTGTTTATATTTGCCGCAACGTGAAACGATGTTTTCATTATTAAGAGTTGTATATTTAAATTTGGGAGGAAACTTAATTTAAAGAAAATTAAATTGGACTGACGCTGACTCTCCAGGTTATTTCTTCTTCCTACGCAATTTCGCAGCCATTCTTATTTTTCTCTCCTCCGCTCCTCATCAGAGATTCCATACCTTTTAATTACTACATTTGAGTTTGCAGATCTTTCTGAGGGAAGTGTTTTTATCTTCTGTTTAATTTATTTTCAACTTTTCTTTTTTCAGATATACCTTCCGAAATCTTAAGTGATGGGTTTAAGAAAATGCCCTAAATTGTTTAATGTATTAAAAAAGGAGCAAGTTGCTAGATGGGTTTCCAATTTCGTCCTAGCCAAAGTCTATTTTTGGTAAATTATGGCGGTAAAGTTTCCATCAACACAGCTGAGTAAATAACATTTAATTTTTATGGCATTAATTGTTCTGTTATACAATACAGTTCCGTTAGATGAATTTAAGCAATGATGGAGTGGTTAAACGATCTATGAAAATCCGTTCGTGCCACATTTACAGATTAAGACAGTTTTATTTACAGTTTATTTTAACTTAAAAGTAATAATGCAAAAAGAGAACTAGCTTTTGTTTTAAAATTTATTGAGATGACCATTTTGAAGTGATTAATAATCAAATTCAAGATTTTCAAAAAAAAGGATTTGCTTACAATAGTCTAATTTACAAAGTTTAACAACTGTTGGTTAATTAATTCGGAAAATGTAATTACTTCTTTACAGAGAAGAAATTGTGTCACAAGCTAATCTGGGGAAATTAAAAACTAATTTGCGTTATTTGTCTAAATTAAATGTAGAATCCGAAAATTATTAGAGGTAACGCATCATATTTGGAACAAATGTTTTATACTAATATAAAATGGTCTTTAACGGGTACTGACTATCCTTGTATCCTATTGTTTATCAATTACTTTGTCTATGGAAATAAACCTTGTCTCTGACTGCTAAAAACGTGGAAATCATTATCTTTTTTCACGACCATCATTCTTTAAAAAGACGCGTTTTTTTTTTTTTTTTTCCTTTGGGATATTGGGGTGGATTCCTAGATCCTCACACGTCAACCTGAGCTTATTGTGTGCCCCTTTGATGTTAGAGGGGTAAGCCTATCTTCGTGCCCTTAATTAGGCTAAGAAGCTTTTCCCCGATACTAGCATCTGGTTCGTCGCCTGGTTGTTTATCACCGAAAAGAGCCCTTCTCCTTGCTCCCAGTCTCTCACAGTCCAGTACTATGTGTTTTGCAGTCTCTTCAGACTTATTGCAGAGTCTACACTCCGAGTCCTCATTTCGTAAACCTAGAGTGTTTAGGTGTTTCCTGAAGTGGCCGTGTCCAGTGATCAAGGCAATCACTTGCTTAACCCGATCCCTCCCCAGCCCCATCAGCCATCTGGTGAATCCGGAGCTAGAATCGGCAAGCAGTCTTTTGCCGAGTGCTTGTCCTTGGTGACTCTGCCACCGCAAGCGGTGTGTCTTCCTGGACCATTTGTTTATACTTTGATAAGCGGCTGACTTGCTTATACCACAACTCGGTTCTGGACCGGTGTATGGCATGCTTGCTTGCTCCGCTTTTGGCAAGCCTGTCGGCGCATTCGTTGCCACCTATGCCTGTGTGGCCCGGTACCCAACCAAGACGCACACAGTTGCGTGATCCAAGCTTGCAGAGAGTGTTAAAGCACTCCCACACAAGCTTGGATGAAATGCTGTTGGAGTCAAGAGCTTTAAGAGCTGCCTGACTGTCTGACATTATACAGATGTTCATTTCCTGGTACCTTCTGGTGAGGCCTAGGTTGGCACAGGCTAGGATACCATAGATTTCGGCTTGAAATATGGAGCAGTTCCGACCCAAACTGCCGCTAAGGGCAGTTCTAGGGGATTGACTAAACACTCCATATCCAGTTCTACCCTTAATAAGCGAGCCATCCGTGTACCAGACAAAGCTCTTTCTTATTGTTGGGATGTTATCTTGCGATTTCCACTCATCTCTGGAGTAGAAGTCAACAGAGAATGGCTTATTGAATACGAACTCCGTTCTCATTGTGTCGGAGACCATTTCGAGAATAGCGCTTGGGTTTACAGCTTCAGTGATGGCGCCATGGCTCGCGTTAGACGCGCCATTCCTCCACAAGCCAGCAACCATCAGCCGATAAGCTGACTTACGCGCTTCAGCTTTTATATGAACATCAAGAGGTAGAAGTCCTAAAGCCACCTCGAGGGTCGCTGAGGGACTGCTCCTGAATGCTCCGGTTACAAAGATTGTGCCAAGCCTTTGTAAGCTTTCAAGCTTGGCTTTGGCAGTTACCTGATTCACCTTTGTCCACCAGACTAATGAACCATAAGTGATTTGAGGCCTTACAACTGCTTTGTAAAGCCATAGTGCTATATGGGGTTTTACGCCCCATGAGATTCCTGCAAGTCTCCTGGACGTCATGAGCGCCCACTTTGCTTTGTGCAGGATATTATTAAGATGATCATTCCACGTAAGCTTATGGTCTAGAGTCAGTCCTAAATATTTGACTGTCTTTGACCACTCCAGCTGAGTGGATGCGAGTTTCAGCCTAGAAAGAGACTCTAGGTTCTTTTTTCTAGTGAATGGTACAACTACTGTCTTAGAGGGATTTACTTTCAGTCCCTCTCCCTGACACCAGTTGTGTACATGTTGAAGGTTGGTATTCATGATATCAACAACAACATTTGTGTATTTTCCCTGTACCATAAGGACTATGTCGTCTGCATATCCTTGGACATAGATTCCGTTGTTAGTAAGGTCCTCAAGTAGACCATATACTACTAGATTCCACAAAAGACGCGTTAAAACAGCGCAGCGCGCCGGCACTGCTACGCAATATGGGCACTACTCTGTATTGCAGACATTGCATTCTTATAAATTGAAGGCTCTTCCTATTTGTTGAAAAAGAACTTGCTCACTGTTATGCTTATTTGTTGTTAGTCTCAAAGGAATGTTTAGAAATTGTATTGTTGACAGCAATAAAATAAACCAAAGTTTTTATTCCTTCTCGTGCTACTGATTTCATCACAATACTAGAACTATGCAATAAGCTATTTTCGAGGAATCTTATTATTAGTACTACTACTGTAATTCTTGTTAGTGAGATTTCATTTATCTCTAAAGAGAAGTATCCTTATATGACGAAAGCTATGCATTTTTATTGACAAAAAAACTATTGTTTCTCAGAAATATCAGCTTTTCTAAAGTTTGAGCAAAGAGTAAACGAAGATGATTCGTCCGATTTTCAAAAAAAGAGTGGCGTGTGTAAAAAAACTACTGTCCAAGCGGTAACGACCAAACTATCTGAGCTTTAAACTTCTATTTTTGAATAAAAATTGCATTTTTTACAAGGTGCCATTTGATTTTGAAAAACGAAGTTTTTTTTACATTTTATAAACAAATAAAATTTGTTATTTTAACTTATCTAACCATATCCAAAAAATTTCCCCACATTTCTTTAACACTCTGTTATAGTGTAGATCAATTTCTAGTTGTTTTAAAATAAAGTTTTGGTTTACACTATTGCTTTGAAAATGTTTAGTAATAATACTGGTTCTAACGTATGTGTTTCACCCAGAAGGGATCACTTCTGGCTGGTTTATACCTACCAGATGAACCCACCACTGGGCACAGCAAAAACCGATGTGCCACTTCAATCTGGGCAACCTTATGGATGTCCAGTAGCGGCACATCACTAACCGCAAATGTTGAGATTCTGGGATTCATGGGCAATTCGATAGGTCTAGCCTACTGTGGAGGATGGCTGTTGGAGTTGGTGGGGTTTGTTCCCTTACCTCAGAGGCTCTTGTTAACCTCAACAAGGGTGTGCCACCCCCTGCCTACTTTGACTGGAGAGGCTGGTTCACAGCTGGCCTCCCTTCTTCCGGGATGACTTTGAGATGTAGTGCCCTAATTCTTCCTCATGGATCTCGATAGGAGGCGGCCCCTACTCCCTAACCTTACCCATCCTGAATATCCTATCACTCCGGAAGCAGCGCAAAGGTCCTTACAGGACTAAGTGCAATTTATAAGCTTCTTGTCCTAAGAGAACAAAAAAAAACAAATAAATGGGATTGATGAAAGATTTAAAGTTTGCTGTAACATTCTCTTACTCAATTTTCATGTAATGAGAGCAATTTTATTTCCTTACTTGATAATTTTATAAACAACAATTTGAAACACAGATTAAGTTTCTGTAAAGTATATACATTTTTTAATTATATCCTAAATTTTCACTTATAAGTATAGTACTGCGAAAAACAAACAAGCGATAAAAATTGTGATTATAGTTGTGTTTGCCCATTTTCTACCTAGACTCCGTGAAGTCTTAAAATTTCATCAAAGACTTTCATATTAATACGATGTCTACAATAATTGAAGAAAGAAAAGTATTTAAATATTAATGATCTCGACGTGGTTATTTAGCACAATACTGGTAAAAATCGGTAAAAGTAGTACTAATTTTGCAACTTTTATAGAGGTATAGTGAACGGTCACATCATTTTGAATTGATTTAACCGTCTAAATGACAGTCTAAAACATTTAAAGTGCCAGATGGTATTTTGAAACTATATTATATACTTTATAGAGAAGAATTCATCTGAGATATTTGGTTTCAGTTATTTACTTCACAAGTTTGTAGAAAGTTCAGTCTATGCAGATGGAATTATGTTGGTGAATGAGAAACAAATAGGAATCTAAAAAAATTTTTGAATATCTAAATTGGTTATGACGTGTTTTTATGAATATTGTGAATATGTAACAGCTAACGATCGAGAGAGAGGAAGCACCTTACTCTCAAGGTTATGAACAATTTTGGTTCAAATCTCGCCGACCAATAAAGAGTGCCAACAGAAACGCCTAAAACGAGAGGACCGCAGTGGTACCATGCCTTTATGACTGTAAAAGTTTTTACTTAAAAAAGTACATTGATATCAGCTGACGTACCTCACGATTTTTGAACTTGAAGGTCTTCCGATCCAAATTTAGCTCAAAATTAATAATACATTAGGAAGAATCACTGTGTTAATTTTCTTGCGAACCAGACAAATTGTGAGAGATGGAATAAAGTCAGTCTTTACTTTAGGTTCTTGTCCTTTCTTTGTTGTGTAAACATCTCACTGTAGGTACTTTATTTATCTCCTTATTAAGATATTAATAAATATTTAATACACTGCCTTTGAAATTACATCTGCAACTTTATAGACTCGTAAAAAGTGACTGTTTTTAATTCTAGATTGAAGACAGGTTCAACTTAGTTTTATCAAATGTAAGGACATAAAAAGGTAGGTCTTCGTACTCAACTTGCAGGTCGGATTTAGCTCGCTTTTGCGGGTCGGATTTAACTCGCCTTGCGGGTCGGATTCAGCTAGCTTTGTGGATCGGATTCAACTCGCTTTGCGGGTCGGAATTAGCTCGCTTTTGTGAATCGGATTTAGCTCGCTTTTACAGGCCGGATTAAGCTCGCTTTTACAGGTCGGATTAAGCTCGCTTTGTGGGTCAGCTTTAGCTCGCTTTTGCGGGTCGGTTTCAGCCAGAAAGAGAAAGTGTACATTCAACCTGTTACTTACTAACAGAACTAATATAGGCTAACTGAAATAGTTATAACTTTAGAACAAACAAGGTGTGTAACAAAGTCTAATGCTTTTTGTAAACAAGGATACAAATACAGTTTATACGTAACTCTGTTACTCACTAACAGAGTCGGTGTACAAGGTTTGTAACAAAGTCTAATATATCTTGAAAACAAAATTCAAGTATAGTTTATACGCAGCCCTGTTACTCACAGACGGAGACACGGTATACCTGATGTAATGGTAGCTTCAGAGCAAACAAGGTTTATGTCAGGTAATCAAATCAATCTGTGAAACATTAAACTTCCCTCCCTCCCGATCCCCAAACCACTCCTCCCTCCGCCGACGCCATCGCGTTAGCCACATCCTGCCACATGTTCCTGCCTAATCCCAAACGTGGTTACCTTCATTTTCAAACACACTAATACAATATTTATTTACCCTATAATTAAATTTATTTTGCTTTTAGTTATCGTTAGAAAAGGAAATAAGTGTAACTTGTATATTTTGCATTATAATTGAATACAATATATCTATTAGTAATAATTAATCCAATCACTAAGCAAATTTAATTTCAAATTATAATTTTTAAGTTTAAAACTAGAAGCACACATAAACTGTCTTTAGTTTAATTGCTCCTAAACACATCTCGGCACAAACCCTGAGAAATGTTAAATATTTTTTGTTTGAAGTTTTTTTCTGACGATGGAAGGTTTGTGAAGGATTTTTTCCTGACATTTATCATCATTCATAGATGCAAAAGGTCAGTAACACTACGATTCGAGATCTGCAATCTCATATCTCCCTTATATGAAGAGCTAACATAACATATAACTACAACCTAGGTAAAAAATAAACTAAATGTAGTATTACCTTGTTTTGTATTACTGAATGATGGCAAATATCCGGAAAATATTTGTTCCTTTTTTAAATACTGTTTTATCAAGTTCAATAATACATCTGGAATAGCTTGATATACCTATTTCTTTAGTAACAGTTATAAATACATTTACAGAAAACATTGTTTTATGTTATATCTTAATGTGACATTTAAGATAAGTATATTTATAATTGATAACTGTTAATGTTATAAACACATTATGCATATGCTTGCATTTGAAAAATATTAACTCAAATCGAAATCATGTTATTTTTTCCATATTCAAATGCACAGCACGCTGCTAATTATGCACAATACACGGAATTAATATGGATTATGAGACAATTTTGGCGAAAGAGTTTTAATGGGTTCTATCCATTGCTTTGTGCTGCGAATATGAACATATCCAAACAAAGATACTGCATATCTAAATATAAATTTACTGTCAATTATAGAAATCCATAACCGTGTAAATATAACAATGTTTGGTTGAAATTCAAATTTGAATGCTCCCAACATTATGGATAGTCGCCTTATTTTAATTAATTACTACCCAACTGCGAATTGTTAATAATAAAAAAAGTTTAAAAAATTATTGCTAGAACGTTTAAATTTTTGTTTTTGTCGCAAAGGTATACAAAAATATATTACACGGATATCAAAATTCAGGTTAACGTTATTATAATTTTTATTCCACTAAAAATGAATAAATAGACTAGTTAATTATTTTATTACAAAATTACTATACTTTTTATAGTAATTTTTTAAGATTAAAAATTGCTTTCAAAATATTAAACTATATTAAACTTCATTGAAGGAAAGCTCTTCTTTTAGGAAAACCTATTTTCTATCATTTTTATAAAAGAAAAATCACAGTTATCCAATAATTTTAATTATTGTGAGTAAAAGTAAAAATAATAAAAAATATATAAGACTTTTATACATATAATATGACAGTAACGCTGTTTCTTCTTAAAACGAAATCTGATCAGAATATCGGCGTCTTCGAATGTCAAGAGAAATCATTAGGGTGGTTACAAAAACCTTTCAAAAATAAGTAAATAAGTTTAACAAATTAAAATAAATGAATGCTGGTGTTTCCGTGTTTGTAAATTTACGAGTTTACTTGTAGTTTATTTCATGAAAACTCCTAATATACCCAGTTCAATTGAAACACATTAGTTACAATATGTTTTATTTTAGTTTATAATAGGGATAGAAATAAATTTACTTAAGTTTCCTACCTCGCTGTTACTAAAATTGTCATCAGGAGAGAACTTCTCACAATCTAAAGTAAAAATGGGGTTAAAGTCAAATATAAAACTAAACATAAAACGCCAAGAAGCCCAGTATGCTGCTGATTAGTTTTTTTACTTTTCTCTCCGAACTAATGAACGGGGTTTATATTGTATTATTCCGTTTTTATCGTAGGGAAATATATAGAGAACAGCTGATGTTATTGGCTGAACGTAATCGTAATCGTAATCGAAATCTATCCACTTGTGGGGCTGAAAAAATGTCATCTCTGTATTAATTCTGTTTGTCTGTCTATCAGTTTGTTTATCCGCATGATATCCCGAAAACGAACTAACCTACAGACTTGAAATTTTGCGTGAAGCTTTATTTATACAGGGTGTTTCCTAAAGGTGTTCCAATATTTTGGTATTTTGTTCTAGACGTGAAAATGAGCAAAACACTTCATATGGAGGTATGTCCTAAAACGTTTAGTTTTCCGTCTATCTGTCTGTATGTGATTTGTACCAAAAAAGTTATATCTTTTATACCAGTAAAGATAAAGTTATAAAACTTTGCAGTTGTGTTGGCCCTTTTTATGCCCATTTTAGTAAAAAAAATATGAACAAATTATCTTTACCCGTTTCAAAATGGCAGCCAATCATAAATTTTGATGTTAAATTCCGCAATTCCGGAAAATCGATACCCGTATGAAAATTTTACAAGAATATTAAAATGTTGTAAACTTTATTCTAAATCTAACAGTGGTTGTTTCATTAAAATCGGATAAAAAACAACTGATTAGTACTATTAAGCATAATACCATGTTTTACACACTACGCAACAGGAAGTATAGTTTTCTAAACTGTTTTACTCTGAACAGCTGATTTAAAGTCAATGAGCTGATTAATGTGAACAGCTGTTTATTTAAGCTATTAAAAGTTGTTTAATTCTGAGTTGGTAAAATTGGCAATATCATTATTTGCCATTCCTGTTGCTAATGAAAAGAAACTAATTAAAACAAATAATACATTATACTAAATTAATTGGAATGGAAACAAAACAACTTTTACATTACAGAAGAAATAAACAGCTGTTCACATTAATCAGCTCATTGACTTTAAATCAGCTGTTCAGAGTAAAATAGTTTAGAAAACTATACTTTCTGTTGTGTAGTGTGTAAAACATGGTATTATGTTTAATAGTACTAATCAGTTGTTTGTTATCCGATTTTAATGAAACAACCACTGTTAGATTTAGAATAAAGGTTACAACATTTTAATATTCTTGTAAAAGTTTCATACAGTGTGTCGATTTTGCGGAATTTAACATCAAAATTTATGATTGACTGCCATTTTGAAACTGGTAAAGATAATTTGTTCAAATTACTTCTAAAATGGGCATAAAAAAGACCAACACAACTGCAAAGTTTCATAACTTTATCTTTACTGGTATAAAAGATATAACGTTTTTGGTAAAAATCACATACTGTACAGACAGATAGACGGAAAACTAAACTTTTTAGGGCATACCTCCATATGAAGTTTTTTGCTCATTTTCACGTCTATAGAACAAAATACCAAAATATTGGAACACCTTTAGAAAACACCCTGTATATTATCAATACTGAGTACGATGATGATGCAACTCACTCCATGGAATTTGGCTGAACATTAGCAAATATCTTTACATTGCTCCTATGGGTAACCATCATGACAACGCGAAGTTGCAGAGTAAATACATTTGTAAACAAGCTGTAATAAGTAAAACCAGTAAGTGAAAATATTATAGCTCACGACAATTACTACATGAATAAAGTTTACGGAAGTATATACTAACTACGGAATTTAAAACTGGATCATAAATCAATTATTTCTACTAGTTTACATAATTGAGTTAGATTTCGTCATTTGTAAATAACATTCTATGAACCTATATAAGTTTTTAATTTCTAAAAAATTACTTCGAGGATTAAAAACTAATTTCTTTTGGTATCAAACAACTTTGTGAAGTACAAACTAATTCCGGGAAGTATGTGCTAACATTGTAGTATACCTTCAGTGCGGGAAGTGTAACTTCTGAGAATATTAAATAACTCCAGGAAGTATACACTAAAACTGAGATTGTAAACTTTGTTACGGAGTTCTGAGTATGATAATCATTACAGTCGGTTAATATATACAGTGCTAACCATGTTCACTGATTACAGCTCAACGTTGAATATATTAATTTCAGAACGTTAGAAAATATTGTTTTTGAATATTTTCTTTGGCAGTACTAATCAATATTTTTGTATTATAGAAAATAAGTTAAATAAACAAGGTATAAATAAGACAGGCTCCCATGAGGTTCAATGCAAAATTTAAAGTGTACAGATGAAATCTTTCTCGAGATATCTTGCCAGAACAAAAATTCACTTTTTATTATTAAGATATGTGTTATAGCAATGTTTCAAAAATCAAAGTTCCGGTGAGCTAGGGAGGGTACTACAGTGCAAAACTACGCTGAGATCAAATCTTGTCACAGACGTTTGATATTGATTTCTCTGACTGATTGAATTTTCTCTCTAATCGGGGTAGCTAGCCTACATGTACTCTGTCACATGTTAAAATCTTATACTGTGTTCAGTTTGGTTACAAATTTATTTATTCTCTTTGCCATTATGGATTCCCATAACACCAATATGTAATTATTGGCTAACGCTCAGCCAAATCCTATGGACTGACCTTTTTCATAATCGAACTCAGTGTTACTCGTATAGAAATGAAGATTCGTGCTGTTTCAAGTATATGTCAGTTCATTTTCGAGATATCGTGTGGACGGACGGACAGACAGAAATGAAATTTTCCAGTCCCTCGAGTGATTAAGACAATAATAAAAATTAAATAAATGAATAGTAAATGGAAATATGGTATATTTATACAAGGTATAATGCTCTGGATCAACGATAAGGAATAGGTTCAAGGGATGTGAATTCCTACAAAGAACCACGATTGACATCTGTAACGCTGAGGAAATTTCACTGTCAAAGTGAGGTTTCGCGATGTCCCTGATGGAAGCTCTGGCACTAACAGGAGTCTTCTTCTAACGTGACTGAAAGTTTTGTTACTTTTTAAAATTTAAGATGTAAACTTTCTCCTTCTGAAAAATATTGTACCAGAAAAACATGCATTACTTGCTCGAGTGAATTAAACCTAAAACTAAACAAGTTACGCTAAAACACAACTATAAGCGAGCTAGATCTAACTTCTCAGCGAGCTAAATCCGACCCGCAAAACGAGCTAAATACGACCCGCAAAGTGAAAAGGAGGACTTACCTTTTTATGTTCTTAAATGTGTAAAAATAAATTGAACCTGTCTTAAACTTAGAAGTAAAAACAGTCACTTTTTAGGATTTTATAAAGTTGCAGATGTAGTTTCAAAGTGTATTAAATAGTTATTAATAGCTTAGTCAAAAACTAAATAATATAACTGGAGTGAGAAGTTTACACAACAAAGAAAGGGCAAGAACCTAAAGTAAAGACAAGATTTATTCCATCCCTCAAAATGTTTCTGCTTTACAAGAAGAAATAAGAACTATGATTTATATTAATACCGTCAACAATACAATTTCTAAACATTCCTTAGGGACTGGCAACAGATAAGAACACACTAATCCAGTGAACATGCTTTCTTTCAAAACATAGGAGCCTTCAATTTATAAGAATGCATGTTTTGCAATACAGAGTAGTGTCCATATTGCGTAGCAGCGCCGCGCTGTTCTAGCGCGTCTTTTGTAAGAATGACTACGGTGGGGAAAAGAAAGACTTCCACGTTTTTAGCAGTAAGTCACCAGGTATATTTTCATAGACAATGTAGTTGATAAACAATAGGGTACTACGACAGTCAGTACAGGTTAAAAACCATTTTACATTAATATAAAAAATGTATTCCAAATATGATGCGTTGCCTACAATTTTCGGATTCATACCTTAATTTGGATAAACAAAGCAAAGTAGTTTTTAATTTCTCCAGTTATTCTGGTAGCCACCATCTTTTTGTTTCTGTAAATATTACCTAAATTAATGAACTAATAGTTATTAAACTTTGTAAATCAGGTTATTGTAGGAAAATCTTTTTTGAAAATCTTGAATTTGATTCTTAATCACTTGAAAATTGTCATCTCAACGTATTTTAAACCAAAAGCTAGTACTACTCTTTGTGCATTATTATTTTACAGTTAAAATAAATCGTCTTAATCTACAAATTTGGCACAAACAAATTTTCCTAGATGGTTTTCCCAGTCCAGCTCCGGCAGTCGAGCTGATAAGACCTATCGCTTATCGCTGTGTTTGAGGTTCAAGGTCGGAAGACACGTGTTGTACTCGTTGTGTAGAATACGTTGTATAAACCTGAATTTTTCTAGTGTTAATTATTTTTTCCGTTGAAATGTCGTCCTGTGTAGCTTGTAAAACCTTGTGCGATGAAGTAAGTGATGTTAAGTGTTCTGGAGGGTATGAGGCATTAACACATTTAAAGTGCATAAAACCTGAAGGCGATGGGAGGAAATTACTTCGTTCCGCAAAGGACTGGAAGTGCAAGGAGTGCAAGAATCCTTCTGTACATGGTAGCGGGACTTCGTCAGCCTCTGCATCAAACGCTGTTACCAAGGATTTTATTGTTAAGGTAATGGAAGGTTTCAAAACTGAAGTTTTCGGAGAGCTGAAATCGTTTAAAAATGAGATGTTGGATCTCGCTAAGTCGGTACAGTTTGTCTCAGACAAGCTGGATGCTTCAAACACCTTAATGAACCAAATAAGTGAGCAGTTTGCTACCTTGAAGAAAGAGAATGAAATTTTAAAGCGGGAAAACAGTACCTTGAAGAGTGAAGTAAGTGAGCTGAGGGACAGAATGAGGAGCATGGAACAATATTCCAGAAAGAATAATGTAGAAGTGAGTGGTGTCCCGGTAACACCGGGCGAGGTAGTGGTGGACATAGTAAAGGATATAGGCGCAGCCCTGGGAGTAGAGGTGCAGGACAGTGATGTCGCGGCCGCACACCGAGTACCCGCCTTTAAGAAGGAGCGTCAGCCATCCCTCATCATCCAGTTTCAAAGAAGAGACATGAAGGAACTCTGGATCTCGAAGTTTAGGGAGAAGAAGCCGCTGACAGCTCAACGGGTGAAGAACTGCTTCCCAGTGTCTCCTGTGTACGTCAATGACCACCTGACGCCAGAAAATAAACTCTTCCTCAGGAACCTGAAGCAAAAATGTCGGGAACTTGGCTATCAGTTCTCCTGGTGTCGTGATGGCAAATTTTTTGCTAGGAGAGCAGAAGGCGAACCTGTAAAGCGAATCGTCAATTACAGAGACATAGAACAACTAAAGTAACAACGTACAGTAAGGTAAAATGTCAATCTGAACTTATGACACCAATTAATCGAATTTTTATGTATTATGAGCATTTCCTAGCTGTGGATATGTCACATTATGCAATTATTCCTTATTTACTTATAACGAACTATGTATTTTTTTTACTAAAGATTTGTATGATTCGATCCAAATTAACAGTTTTGAATAGCTTAAGTTACGATAGCGTATTAATGCGTATTATTTTTGTCTATAATTTTTCTGTATTCTTTTTAAACCTATTAAGTACAATAGAAAAATGTAATATGCAACTGAAATGGCTCTTTTATTATTTTTATTTTACACGTAAAGATTTTTATTACTTAGTTCTAACTATAATTTCTAAATATGGTACAAATGGCATTTACCTTAATTGTTAATCATTTTCGTTGTCATACATTATAGACTTTATACAGGTTTTTTTATTTCTTTGTTTTTTTTTTATCGCAGTAAACTTCAAAATAAATAGGCCTACATTAGATTTTATTTTATTCAACAAATATGTCAGGTTTTAATGTAGAAAATAATGTAAATAATTTGGAATATTTTTTCAACAATGTAAATAATGGGAGTAGCTTAAACTTAATTTATCCCAACATCAGGAGCTTGAGAAAAAATTTTAATTCATTTCTTTTAGAATTCCATCAAATAGGTAGTAAAATCAGCTTTATTGTTTTCAGCGAAATATGGATAAAAAGTGAGGAGGTAAATTTATATAGTATACCGGGATATAAAGTGTTTCATTATTGTAATGAAACTTACAGAGCAGGCGGTGTAATGTGTTATGTTGCAGAAGAGATAAACACAGTTCAATTAAAATTAGAATTCCAAACAGCAGATTCATTATTAATTAAACTGATTTTTCAAAATTCGTTTTTTAACCTCCTCTGTTTATATAGATTACAAAGTTTTCAGGAACATGACTTTATTAACGAGCTTTCTGTGAAATTACCTCAATTATACCACAATACAGTCATCATAGGTGACTTAAATATTAACATACTCTCTGATAAACAAAACCCACAAAATTATTTAACTCTTTTGCACAGCTATGGTTTTACTCAGTTTGTATATAAGCCAACGCGTATTACAGAAGACTCGCGAACGTGCATAGACCATATCTTTATCAGACACAAATTCGTAAACCAATTTAAGAGCGAGGTTTTTGATATTAACCTCACAGATCACTGCGTTTTAGGTTTAAGAATAGAATTTTTAACTAATCGAGAAATAAACCAATTAAATAGTAGTATTCAGGAACCACATTTTTCAAAAATTAATTATGTTTTACTAAAAACTAAGTTACAAGCTCTTGATTGGAGCAGTTGTATTGAATCGAGCGATGTTAACATCTGTTTTGATAGATTTCACGAACTGTTATCTGATATTGTTGATAGTTGTAAGTTTAATGTAAGTACAAAAAATAGGTTAAGTAAATCGATTTCTCGTAATCCTTGGATTACTGCAAAACTGTTGAACAAATTTAAAAGGAGAAAAAAGCTTTATAAAATTTCCAAACAGAGACCTTATGACAACAAGTACTTAGACTACTATAAAAAATACTCGGAAAATGTATCAAATGAAATTGACTCAGCAAAAAATCAATATTTTTCTAAATTAATTGAAAATTGTCAAGGAGATATTTCTCTTCAATGGAGAGTAATAAATAGGATAAGTGGTGGAGAAGTGAAGAGCGGTTTTGATAAGCTGGAATTAGATAATGGGGAAATTATAACGGAACCATTAAGTGTAGCAGAAACAATAAACAATTACCTAATCGCGGCACAATCGGGTTCTTGCGATAAAGGCCCGGTTTCTACCGTATCATTACCGCAAAGGCCAGTTTCGTTTTTCATTCATCCAACAACTGAAGATGAAGTTATTTCCATTATTAATGTTTTGAAAAATAAAAAATCTTCTGGTTTTGATGGCTTCAATGTTGTTTTAATAAAAACTATAGCAAATGAAATTTCTTCCGTTTTGACTTACATAATTAATTTAAGTTTTACAAACGGAATTTTTCCTGAAAAATTGAAGTCAAATATAATCGTGCCAATTTTTAAAAAAGGGTTATCAGTTAAATTTGATAATCTAAGACCAATAAGCCTTCTATCAATATTCTCAAAAATTATTGAAAAACTCATGAAATTACGCATAATACAGTTTTTAGATAGATTGAATTTTTTTAGTGATAACCAATATGGATTTAGGAAAGGAAGATCTACCGAAGACGCTTTGTTAAATAGCTCAAATCTGATTTATAAAAGTTTCAACAGTAAAAATAAAACATCTGGTCTTTTTATTGATTTTAAAAGGGCATTTGACCTAGTCAATCATGAAATACTTTTAGATAAATTACATGCAGTTGGTATAAGAGGAGTAGCACAAGACTGGTTTCGAAGTTTTCTCACAAATCGTAAGCAAAGAGTAAAAGTATGTGGTGCTCTGAGTTTTCCCCTGACTGTCTCAGCAGGGGTCCCCCAGGGTTCCGTTTTGTCTGCTACCCTTTTCATAATTTTTATTAACGATTTGTTAGAGGAGGAGTTTCACGGAAAGCCAAGCGTTTTTGCTGACGATTTTGCCATGTTTTATTCTGAAAAGAACCCTCAACAAATTTGGAACAACATGATGGACGATATACGAGTTTTGAGAAAGTGGTGTGATGAAAACAAAATGGAAATTAATGTAAATAAAACAAAATTTATGAATTTTGATTTTGTTGGTTTTAGTTTTAACGAATTGGTAAAATATCACGAGCAAAACTGTACTGGAAATTTTTGTAATTGTTTGACTATTGGAAAGGTGGATCAATTTAAGTATCTGGGTGTTTTTTTCGATGAAAAGTTATCTTGGGATAAGCATATATTGTTTTTACAAAATAAATTAAAATCTTGTATCAGAAAATTTTATTTTTTAAAAAATTGTTGTGACGAAAAGTTATTAAGAATCTTATATTACGCCTTAATACAATCCAGGTTGCAATACGCAATTCAATGCTGGGGCGGGACTTTTAAATACCACGTAGAAAAATTGCGAGTTGTACAAAATCATTTTATTCGAATCATATTAGGAAAATCTATTAGAGAAAGTTCCTATCCTCTTTATTGTCATTTGAAAATTCTCCCTATACAGCACCTTTTTGTATATAAGGTACTAAGAGTATTTTATATCAGAAGTGGTAATACTGGAACTTTTGAATTAGTTTATAGTGCTAGACGTAATTTTCAGAACATCTTTCGAGTACCTAAAGTCAACAGATCTTCATTTAGGCAATCCTTTAATTATCTTGGTCCAAAGTACTTTAACAAATTACCGCTTGAAATAAAATTATGTAAATCATTTAATAGTTTTGATAAATCTGTTAAATGGTGGTTGTTCTCGTTGGAGGATACTAATTTCTTAAACAGTATATTAATTTAGTATCTTTTTGTTTGTAATTTTTCTTTTGTATATAGCCTAAACCTATAATAATGTAAAACACCATTAATAAAAAAAAAAAAAAATTATTTTTGGTTTGTAAATAGCAAAATTATTACGTTTTTATTTATAGATTTGTATATATTTATGTACAGGGATATGTTTATGTATGTATGTAGAAAGATTTTCCAATATTTAAAAGGAAACTTTTTTGTTCTTTGTTTTGGTGACTTATATCTTTAAAGGTGTATTTTATTTAGTTAAAGCTACACAGAAGATGGCAGTTAAAATGATGGACTGGACTCTGTTTGTTTATTTATATATTATATTTTTAGTTGCGCTGCCACATAACTGGAAATCGTGGCAGTGTAATTCCGAGGTTTTGTAATGTTATTTAATTGTTTAGTTATTATGGAATAAATCATTATTCTCATTATTCTCATTTTACCACTTCATCATTGCTTAAATTCATCTAACGGAACTGTATGTTATAACAGAACAAAAATTGCAATACAAATTTAATGTTATTTGCTCAGCTGTGTTGATAGAAACTATCGCCATAATTTACCAAAAATAGGCTTTGTCTAGCACGAAATAGGAAACTTATCTAGCAACTTGCCACTTTTTCTATACATTACACTCATGCGATTTAGGGTACTTTCATACGCACATCACTTAAAATTTTGGAAAGTATATCAGAAAAAAGAAAAGTTTAAAATAAATTAAACTGAAGACAAGAAAATTTCCCTCAGGACGATGTGCAGGCTCAAATGTAGTAATTAAAAGAAGGTATGGAATCTCTGATGAGGAGCTGAGGAGAGAAAAATAAGAATGGTTGCGAAATTGCGTAGGAAGAAGAAATAACCTGAAGAGTCAGCGTCAGTCCAATTTAATTTTCTTTAAATTACGGTTCCTTCCAAATTTAAATATACAACTCTTAATAATGAAAACATCGTTTCACGTTGCGGCAAATATAAACGAAAATAGAGAGGAAAAGGATATAAATTTTAGATTTAAGATAAATTAATTATCAATAAATAATTCCAATAAATATTGAATCACAAAAAGTACTTTTTATGTTTATTGAAATTTAATTAGGCTATTTCAGCTTATAAAAATTTAATTAATGTAAATAAAAGTTGTTTTACACGTATTTGGTCTTCCGGTAATTTATTAGTTTGATTATTTAAACACATATGTCACAGAAACGGTGAAATACAAAATAACTGAATCTTAAAAAGTTTGGGTTATGTGGTGTAGCGGTAGCGCATTCACCTGACAAGTGAGAGATCCGGGTTCGAGTCCCAGCGGAGAAAGTACTTTTTTGTGATTCAGTGTTTGTTGAAATTAAATTAGGCTATTTCCGCTTATAAAAATTGCATTAATGTAAATAGAAGTTGTTTTGCAGGTATTTGGTCTTCAGATAATTTGTTACTTTGATTGTTTAAGCACATATGTGACAAAAACTGTCAAATACAAAATAACTGAATTGTAAATAGTTTTGGCTCTGTGGTGTAGTGGTAGCGCACTCACCCGGCAAGTGAGAGATCCGGGTTCGATTCCCGGCGGAGAAAGTTGGCAAGTCTAGATGAGTGAAGCGTCTGGATAAGATCGTCCGGTAATGTCCTGGGGTTTCTCAGGTTACATTTATAGTGTATAAATCGTCTAAAGAGAAGCCATAATTATTCAGTTTTAGATTACAGCAACCTTATAAAACATCTAAAACCTAAAAAAGGTCATAATTTCACTCCTAAAAATCCCTTTAAAGCAGTCGACAAGAACTATACTTTTCAGATATATATATTTTTTTTTTTATCGGGGAGAAAATCGGTTTTGGAACAAAAAATACTAGGCCCGGAGTAAATTAAAATTACTAAAGGTATAAATATACAATTTCAACACATTTTCTTCGTCGTGGGGGTAAATTCAACATTGGCGTCGGAAATATAATTAACTCAAACCAGAAGTACTCATACAGGTGTAAAACCTACGAAATTGCATGTAAAGCCGCGGGCAACTGCTATTCATTACTATAAAGAGGAATTAAAAATTAAAATTTAGTGATAATCCTTTGAATAACAACTAACGAACAACAACAGACGATATTATTAGCTTCACCTCTTATCCATTTAGCATCTGGTATGTTTGTAACGAACGTTTGTGCCTTTAAGTATATAATGAATTTTTCAAAGCAAAATACGAGAAAATGGAACTGAATTTGGACTTGTGTGGGTAGGATAAGGATGCCACTAACAATGATTTTCAGTATATGTTGTTCTTGGTGGTAATGGCGTGCTTTGCTGAAATTAAATTCAGTTTACATTTTCAGAAAGTATAAAAGACAACGTCCTTGGTAAAGTCACGTCACGTGGAAACTTTCCCCAATAATCCTGTAATCCTGCGCCGTCGAAACGCCAACAATAATTCTCCAATTTATCCTTGTAGGATTCTCGTGAAAGCCTTCCTTAAACATTACACTGAAACACCACAAGTCTTCATATATTAGCGTCCTTAAGTAAGATCTATGAACTATACGATCTCACGTGAATTCGCCTCTCCTCCACGTGTTTATTTAATTTGGAACTTCTCGTGTAATCGAGCTAGTATGGCATAATATGATTTTGTTTTCCCACTAAAAAATGCTCAAATATGGTGTATATATATATATATATATATATATATATATATATATATATATATATATATATATTTATTTATTTATTTATTGTTGTGGTCATCCAAGAATGGTCTCGCAGCTTTATAATTACAAGTATTTTGATCGTGTACATAATCGAAAGGAAGTGACATCGTTTAACAAACCAAATTATGACCTTAAATTTTCTGAAATTACTTAGAAATGGAAACTAATTAACGAAAAGTTTAATTCTAACATCATTCCACTTAATTATTCCCGGTATTGAATGAGCCAATTTTTATTTTAGAATGAAATAGATTACTATTAATTCCTATTTTACCCTAACACACTAATTTTTAGTTGAAAACTTACAAATTACATTTTAATTCTTTAAAAACATTTGTTAAGAAGAAATGGTACAATCTTTTAATAACAACTAATGAGTTTACAGTAACTATTCTCGAAAAGAACCTTGTTATAACAAATATAACAAGTTCCAGTACAACTTCGTATCACACCAGTCGGAGTTATACAATAGTTACGATTGTAATACAATATCGTATGTAATACCAATCGTTGGGAAGATTAAACAATACGCTGTATTAACTGCATTTTGAAGTTATTTTAACGTTTCAATTGTATTAAAATAGTATCATATACTAAGTAATTAGAATATTATTTGTCAAGGTTAATGTATTTTTACTGTAGGATTACATGATTTTACTATTCAAAGTAGATTCATCAAAGCGCAATAGTAGAGTTTTAAGACTTTATTCTAATTAATTTCTTAGAATTATAGTGTGAAGTCAGTGTAATCTTTGGAACAATAAAGGCATTTGTCATTAATGCATATGTACATTATACAATGTTTTAGATCATTGTATTTAAAATGAGTCTTTTAAAATAACATCGCAGTTTTCGGTTCAAACCACTTCAAAAAAGACTATAAATAAAATTAAGATCCTCAGATATTTCAGTTTTGCTCTGGAGAGCCATATTCAGTTAACGGATATTAAACCGAAACTGCCACTTATACATATACTCTTATATAAGTAAGCTGAAGAGGGCGGAGCTGTATCGGGATTGGCTGATGCGTAACCAATCAACTATTAATACGGTAAACCAAAACCAAAACATATATTGACCAAAGATAGCTTTCACAGCGTGGTCAAAATTGGTCAAGAATTTGTTGATATAATTTTCGAGTGGATGGAACTTCCCAACAAAGCTGAGAGGATGATCCGGTCTAAGAGTTAAGAAATATTTAAATAGTTTGTATTAGTTCTGTTTAAATGTAAATGTTTGGGAGAATCATAATAGCAAGGATTTTTGTTTTTCTTCTTGCTTATTTAATTTTCGAAGAACTAAAATATCTTCAAAGCTGACAGATTCTAAATCTAGGTAAAGTAGTATCCTTGAAAATGTTCTCAGTTGAGCTCTTTAAAAGTTATTCACTTTTTTTGAGAAAATTCCTGAGTTTTACAAAACTTCTATGGTATTTTATGAAACATTTTGGATCACCACTGTCACATTTTGAATTAGAATTAGAAATACTGATTTAGTACTCAACCTAATGTTCACAATTTATAATCTCTGTTAGAAGATATGTTTTCTAAGAAATATTTGTTACAAATGTTTGGTGATTTTTTGCATTACTGTTATATACATTAAGAGTATTACAATCGGTAGACGTTTTGAAACATTTACCGCGTCACATCTCTAGCAAATCCTTTTTGGACTCATTTACATAAAAAGATATATATTTTGATTAGCTAGCACCATGACCTGTTACATAGAAAATCCCAGTCCCGCCGAGCTGGGAGGAATGGGTGAAGTCATAGAGCTTCTGTAGGCCACTGGCTTCCCTTAATTGAGGTCGCAAAACAATCAAAGCTTTACACTGTCTGCTGAATCTGGTTGCCTCATCACATTCTGGATGGTTGTGTGGGGAAGTAGAAAGCCGTTAATTAGTTCTTGGAGGGTTTTTGGTCGTTTGGACATTGCAATCACTTGCCATTGCTAATGGCTCAGCCTTATGGGCTTATAGATACAGCAAGATAATCGAGTCAAGCAACAAGTCAAAATCCAAAGGCCCTCTCCTTGCAAGCAGATCACCTACGCGGCCATTACTTGGATTCAGAAGTCAGCCTTTAAGCAAAAGGAGCTTCCATCCCTAACCCCACTTGGTAAACTCAAACCCACTTCTACGTTTCAACCACTTAAGATATCCCTAATTTTCATTCGGCCCCGTGTTTAACCACATGTATGTCAAAATAAACATAATACGGAAATTTTTAAAAGTAGCAGTTCTGTGTTGCTAAACTCTTCCCTAGAATAATACCCACGGACATTTCAAGTTAAATGTTATGGCGATTTAGGTATTAGATTGTTACCTCAAGTGTATACAAGAGAGCTTCCATCCCTAACTTCACTTGGTTGACTCAAACCTTGTTCAACTTTTCAATCACTTAAGAATCCCCAATTGTTATTCGGCCCTGTGTTTTAACTATATAAATTTTATAAAATCATGTGGGATCAAAATCCCACATATATTTCATATGATATTTTTAACTTTTTAATATAAAATAAGATGGTATTTATTACAGTTAAATAACTTCGTACCAATAATCCTCTACGATAGAATACAGATTTTGGATATATCAGATTTTCCATATTGCTCTTCAAACGCCTTACCTTAATCTAATACGTTGCCGTAGTTAATGCAACACCATTTATGACGTTTCTATATTGAATTAAAAATACTTCAAAATATATAATGGATCCAAAAGAAACTTATTGCTTACAAATATTTTTACAGTACCAATTATCAATATTGTTATAAAGCTTAGCTTACAATTTATAGCCATTTCTGAAGATATTTTCTTGTTTGTTTATTCAAAATGGGCTCTTTGAGATTTTCCGATACAAAACTGGTTAATGGAGCAAGGCGACGTAGAGCTTTTACCTTCACAATTCAACCAAGACCAATGTTTTGTCTATGTCTCGGCCATCTAAACTAAGAAGATTTTCAATTCCTCAAAGGTTTTGTTTCTGGAGATTTCCGTTACCTCGGCACTTTAAGGCTAGTCAGGATCAAAGAAGGATTTACTTGTATTTGGATCGGATAATGAAGACTCCTTTGAACTACCAGTAGCGCTTTTAATTTTTTTTTTTTACGTTGAGAATGCTTGTTCAATGCACGTGATTCTTTTCATGGGGCTGTTAAAGGATGTGTCTAGGACCTTATACCTCACGTAATGGTGGACTAGGCATTTCCTATCTGGATTATTATTCCATCACGTATTTATTGTAGAGGATAAGGGTTCGATTTAATAGCATAAGTCAACATTTCTGTCACATTTGTTGAAACACACTATGCAACATGCAGTAAAAAATTCCCGATGGACTATACATTCATAAACATAAACATCCCTTACACGTTTTTTAAAATGAACACACCAAACAACACAGGTAGTAAATGATTTATTGCTCTCAGTGGCTAGCCATGTACTCCTCTATAACTAAAAGCCATGACACAACAAAGTCATTTTAGTCGAGGTTTGAAATAATTTACGTTTTCTAGTTGCTTAATTATTTTTTAGAAAACCATTCACTGAAACTGACGCAAAATTATTACGGAAATTTTGAAAGGTAGCAGTTCTGTATTGCTGGACTCTTCTCTAGTGTAATACACACGGAACTTTCTGGCCAGAGTTCAATCTCATGGAGATTTAATTGTTACCTCAAGTATATTCAGATAAATACACCAGCAGAAAAATCTATCTATAAAGGCCATTTTTATAATACTTGGAATGATCAATCTATGCAAAAACAAACTGATCCTTGGCAAACTGCAAAAACATTCTTTCTCGACAAGGAGAATAGTAGCTATATATGAAGTACGTAGACTGTCATCCAACTTTCTCAAATATAACAAGTAAAACATCTGCTAAGATCCGGCAAAGAAAGATCGCATGCAAAGAAGTATCCAGCCGGTCCATTAACCCCTGTCCAGACGTGAATATCGACCGGACGTCTGGTTGTTTACGTTTGGAGGTAACACGTGACGGCGACATAGACAATGTCGTGTACAAAGAGTGTCCAGCCGGTCCATCAATCCCTGTCCAGACGTGAGATATCGACCGGACGTCTGGTTGTTTACGTTTGGAGGTAACACGTGACGGCGACATAGACAATGTCGTGTACACAGGGTGTCCAGCCGGTCCATCAATCCCTGTCCAGACGTGAGATATCGACCGGACGTCTGGTTGTTTACGTTTGGAGGTAACACGTGACGGCGACATAGACAATGTCGTGTACAAAGAGTGTCCAGCCGGTCCATCAATCCCTGTCCAGACGTGAGATATCGACCGGACGTCTGGTTGTTTACGTTTGGAGGACACGTGACGGCGACATAGACAATGTCGTGTACAAAGAGTGTCCAGCCGGTCCATCAATCCCTGTCCAGACGTGAGATATCGACCGGACGTCTGGTTGTTTACGTTTGGAGGTAACACGTGACGGCGACATAGACAATGTCGTGTACAAAGAGTGTCCAGCCGGTCCATCAATCCTGTCCAGACGTGAGATATCGACCGAACGTCTGGTTGTTTACGTTTGGAGGTGACACGTGACGGCGACATAGACAGTGTCGTGTACAAAGAGTGTCCAGCCGGTCCATCAATCCCTGTCCAAACGTGAGATATCGACCGGACGTCTGGTTGTTTACGTCTGGAGGAGCACGTGACGGCGACATAGACAATGTCGTGTACAAAGAGTGTCCAGCCGGTCTATCAATCCTTGTCCAGACGAGAGATATCGACCGAACGTCTGGTTGTTTACGTTTGGAGGAGACACGTGACGGCGACATAGACAATGTCGTGTACAAAGAGTGTCCAGCCGGTCCATCAATCCCTGTCCAGACGTGAGATATCGACCGGACGTCTGGTTGTTTACGTCTGGAGGAGACACGTGACGGCGACATAGACAATGTCGTGTACAAAGAGTGTCCAGCCGGTCTATCAATCCTTGTCCAGACGAGAGATATCGACCGAACGTCTGGTTGTTTACGTTTGGAGGTGACACGTGACGGCGACATAGACAATGTCGTGTACAACAATAATTAACAACAGGTAGTTTGTGCGGCAAATTCAGCCCGATTCCTATTATTGTAAAGTTTATCGGTTAATACTCGGTGCTTAATTAGCTTCATTGATCATTTCCTACCCCGTCACTCAAACCAACTGTATTTAACGTGCCAGAGGCAGAATTTTTTATATTATTTTTCTTTGGCATTCTTCTTAATTTTAGTTTCGGTTTTTATTTTACAGGATGTTAAAAAAAGTCCCGCATGAACCTGATAATTCTCGAAAGATTACAGGTAAAACAATAAAACATGTTACTCAGAAGGAAATCTTAAATGAGAGCATAGTCAAGTAGTACATTACATTAACATTTTTTATTAGTTGAGTAAAATGCCGTACTAGATGGTTTAATATTCTTGTCTTGACTAAAGTTGTGAAAATTAAACTTAGTAAATAGAATACTTAGAATACTGGACTTAAGAAATAGTTTTTAAGGTAATGACTGACTCTTCAAATCGAATGAAGAATGGTCTACAAGAAGTTCGGTAAAAAATGTATCGTAGGCAAAGCTCAACATGTACATCATTGATGGGTTGTTTAATAGACATTACTGACAAAGTTTAAACCTGGTATCAGTTGTTATGAAAGAAAGTTCTTATTTTAAGTTGGGCTTTGGACCTTAATTGATGTACATCTTATATTACATTTTAAGCAAATAGTGAGCAATAAAGTTAATAGTGAATAGTTTAAATATATAAGTTTTAATAGAATAGCTGCTTTTAATGGAATAACTGCCCACAGGGAAGTCCAATTCAACTAATAGAAATAGAAATTTATTTAATAAGTTCTCACATCTAATTCCCTTTTAAGGGCTATAAAACAATTTACTCCCCCCCCCCCCTGTGACTCATAGGCGTAAGATTAAGTTAACGTTTAAAAAGAGGCGAAATTAAAAAATTGTATTAGCTCACAATTTTATTAAAAAGTAGAAAGAGCATTAAGAATGTACTGGAGTTTTTAAATAAGACACACAAAATAATAATTTCTAGTGAAAAAGATCGGTATTAAAAGAATTTAATTTTGTATTCAATATATTATAAATAATCCAATAACAACTATCAATATAGAAATAATCTGTTCTACGAATTTCTAAGTAATAAAAAAGTGCTTGAAGTGTTTTTTTAACATTTCATTTTATTCATTTTCCAATGGAGTAAGTAGGTTTTTGGTTCTTGTCGTTTAAATATATTTAAATAGAGTTAAAGCAGATTCTGTGAAGAAAATTCTCAAAAAGGTAACTTTAGATAATTTTAGGGAGTATGTATGATTCATATTTTTTCCAAACCAAAAATATTTAAGAGTTTATTTACTTAAATTATTCTAAAAACTTGTTGTAGTAAGCTATTGCATTTTCAGGGCTTTTAGTTTATTCTGGAAATGCATTCCAGAATCTCCTTGGTTGCTGGATGTATTCTGTAACTTAGTTTACATCTCATTATACTAAAATATTTTAACTTCATCTTACTGTAATATTTTTGTCTTTTTAAGGATTAATAATTAAGTCACAAACTATAGTGTACTGTTTTACAGAATTACATAACTAAGCGCGGATAATAAACATGTTCCTAATTTATTTATATTCTACACCAAGTATTATTTGTTATAAAAAATACCCTTTTCAAAAAAACTTTCGGGTTACTAAAATCAGCACGTTTAATTTGAACGAATCAGACAGAGTATTGCGAAATAGTTTTTTGTTGCACATGCTGAGTAATCTTCTTCCCTTTCTGACTCACTCGAGATTACTTTGACTCAGCCAAGAAAGTGACTCATCAACATGGATGTTAACTTGAAGTCTGTGGTATATACGTTTGTTTTCCGCTTTACCTTTAACTTTTAGAAACTTGCCGTACAGTCCCATTCTAAAGTTATGGTATACTTACATCGCACCAACTATGAATCTCCATTTTTATAAAGATTTGTGTCACCAAATTCCAAAAAAATGCCGACTCTAATGAACACCGTAAATACGCCAACATTTTTTAATATTGCTCATCACAAAAATATTTTATTTTAGCTCCATTCGTGATTTATTCGTGACCCAATCATTCCCTTACATGTTTACTCCTGTTATCTTTTCATAAATTATTTTTACCGTTCTAACCTACTTCAAACAAAGTTATTACATAAATAATTAAATATCTCACCATAAATCACGGTTGGATGTCGTCAATTCGGGGAGCTCAAATATTTATTTATGTTTCAAATATATCTGCTCCTTGCGCTACGCACTGAGCCTGTCACCAACAAGTTTTGTACCCAGCTCTTTTATATACAAACCTAAGAACTAGAAGAACGGTGGCAACTGTTTCTAGCAGAACGTGTTGAACGTGTGAGAATTCGCACCCTCAGCGATCTCAGAGATCGATACTAGAAGCTGACACTCATTTTTCTCCGTCGCCTAACCTACTTTCTGTCGCTTTCTCTCTCCCGACTTTGTCGCTGAGAGATTTCATTTTATCAGTGTTTAATTTATGTTACTTTTACCTTAACGAATTTAATTTCTGTAATATTTAGACACGTGGTTGAATAATGTGCCAATGCTAAATTTACAATTGTTACTCTTATTATAAAAATGCCAAACTAGATCTTTACACAACCATTTATTAATATCTGGGTCATGAGAGAAAATAGGATAGCATGCAACAAATTAATTACAAATATTCAGAAAGAGATTAAAAGAAGTACTTACATAGTTAACGTTTGAAAATCATTGTATTTTGTTCTCAGGACGCTCAATCTAGTGGGATTATAGAGGCCCAATATAAAGTGATATGGTCCCAATCTAGTTTGTGACTAATGGTGTCAATTTAGTGTATGACAGAGAATCCAATTTAGTGTTTGAATAAGAGCATCCAACGTAGTGTATGACTAAAAGCACGAATTTAGTGTATGACTAGGAGCATCCAATGTAATGTATGACTAAAAGCATGAAATTTAGTGTTTGACTAAGAGCATCCAATGTAGTGTATGACTAAAAGCTTGAAATTTAGTGTATGACTAAGAGCATCCAATTCAGTGTATGACTAAGAGCATCCAATTCAGTGTATGACTAAGAGTATCTAATTTAGTGTATGACTAGGAGCATCCATCCAATGTAGTGTATGACTAAAAGCATGAAATTTAGTGTATGACTAAGAGCATCCAATTCAGTGTATGACTAAGAGTATCTAATTTAGTGTATGACTAAGAGCAATCAAATTTAGTGTTTGACTACAGGCTTTCCCCATTTGTGTGACTTTGTACGCCCAATCTAGTATTTTACTCTAGGAAAGATCAATCTAGGGTAGTTGTGTAGTGTCCACTGTATAGAGCTTACTTATATTTTTCTGATCTCCTTTCCTCGTTTTTCCAAACACTACGGTTTGAATTCATTTTTCCATTCATACCTAAAGGACAAATAAGTATCACCCTTTTATAGTCCTTCCACAGAAGTTGCTCTCGTTAAACGACCAAAACGAGGTACTATAGGGCGCCATTGTCTGGCAGTGTGTCTGTGGACGTGTCAGCACAGATGGGCGCGGTATCTGCTCAGTCAGCCATAGCCAATAAGCCAGTGAGCCGGAAAATCTGGCTAAGCCATCTGTGTTGTACCCGCTACTGATAACAATCAGATACCCGATATTTCCACATCAAACTGCTATAAATCCTTACATAAAGCGATAAAGATTTACGAAGTACCTGTAACAGTAAATATTGATAGATTCTACTAGGAAAAAGTGAGAAAAGTCTTTGATCTTTCCATCAACTCGTTATCATTGTTTTACTTCCGTAATGTTACTTTTGCCTTAGGTGCCTATTTAGTTTAAAATAATTAATTAATTTCCAGACTCATTCACACTATCTGTTTTTTTATAACAAGCAATCTCTTAATGTAATTCGTAATTTCGGAATAGCATCTTTTCCATTATACGTCTACCATGTTGGTACAGAATGTGATATTTTATGCGAAGTTAAATGGAAATGAGCATTATTGTTCATCGCCCCTCAACTATTAGTTACTTTTACGAAAGGATCATGAAAACAAAAAAGTACTGGTGGTGAATTAACGGGAAAGATCTTTATAACAGAAAAATTGAGTGGTCAATCAGAATCAATTTACTATCTGGATTTCAAGTTTTGGACACAACCCAAATTTATAATTTCTACCTCTTTTTGTTTTATAAGGATTCTCAACACAATATTTTTGAACAGAGTTCAAGAGTTTTGACACAAATAACCATCAGTATACTATATGTTGTACAAACTATTCCTTGCTTTTATTTTCAAGCTAATTTTTTCCTTCCTTTAATCACTTTGTTGAATATTAAAATGTGCCTTAAGTATTTTTTTAGGAATTTATTTATTTTTGATGAGTTTACGGTGAAAATAGCCATATTATATGATACCTAACAAATATACTAATACACATTTACATATTATTTTTTAGTAAATTACTGCAAAAATAAAATAAAGTGTTTTTAAAACATTGGCACTATATTTTGGTGAAAACCGTCTTCAGGTGCATAAATTGTATAAAATATAAAAATATAGAAAAACAGTACAAACGAAAGTAAAGAAACAGTGAATAAATAATAATAATAAATAGAGATGAAATGAACTAAATAATTGTTCCATATGTTGCTTTCAAATTTAGACGTTTTTATCTAAGTTATCTGATGTTGATTCCATGTGGAATTTTGACTTTAAAAAAAATTGGTGTGCTTGTTCTAATGTTCTGAGGTAAATTGGGTTTGAATTTGTATGTATTGCCGAATAGGTTTGACTGAATATGTATTTTCAAAAGTTTCATTGTGATTTATACCATGTGTTTTATTCCTGTACTCAAGGTATTTGTTGTTGAGCCAATATAATTTGCTGGACATTTTTTACATTGAATTTGGTAAATCAAATTTTTAGATTTACAAGACAAGTTGCCGATGACAGGATATGCCTTGCGTGTTTTGCTACTACTAGTGAATTTTGAAGAATTTGGTAACATTTTACAAATCAAACATCTTGGTTTATTACACGGATGTGATCCTTTTTGTTTTAGTATTGATTTTCACCGAAATATAGTGCCAATGTTTTAAAAACACTTTATTTTATTTGTACAGTAATTTACTAAAAATAATATATAAAGCCTCTAGGCATGAACTCTCAAAGTAAAATACATATTTACATAACTAGTTTCGTAAGTCCATTACTACACGGGGAATAGGATGAGCAGTGAATCAAAGGCAAGTTACCGTTATTGCCCGAATAGTGCATACTCTTGTACTTTACATAATTTTTACGTGAAATTTCGAGAACTAATGCGGCGTTTAAGATACTCTCATACTAAAGTCCATCTTTTATATGTATTTCTACTTAACAATATGTTGGCCAAAGTATTTAGCATATCAGCTGGTAGAAGCTTTAAGTAATCGTAGCTTTGTGAACTCATCATTTAGAGGCCTCAGGATGTGGAGATTATACGTTATTGTAATTTGATATCTGGAGAGGTCACGACAATTGTCGGTTAAATCAATATATATTTCTTAATTAGTGTTTTTTAATTTCTTGTTTACTTTTTATTTTTTCTCATAGTCCTTAAACTGTTCTTAAAGGCAGGAAAACTAGACAAAAATGTTACATCGTCCCAACAGAGATTGTGGGCTTTCTAAGTAAAGATTGCAGCCATCTTGAAATTAAGTTCACTGAAAAAATATTAAAGATAAGCCTATGTATGTTTGCAATGGGTGTACGGAAAAGAACTGAAGGAAATGGCATGATTTTACATATCAAAAGAAACTTTCTAATAATTCATAAAAAATAGAATTTTAAAATTGGAATCAATTAAAAAGTATGTAATTTCCTTTAAGTCATAATTCAAATACATATTGAAAATTAATATATCTATCTTGTAGCAGTGTTTCCTCGAACCCGGCTATACAACCCCCAAAATTTTCTTAACATGTCTGTGGAGTTAACAAAGACGTTTGGTTCTATTTTTCTCGGTTTCCAGTTTATTTACCTTAAAATTTTATATCTCATAAATTAAAAAAACAACCAAAAACGTACTGCACTACCTTCTATTTTTCTCGTCTTCCAGAATATTATCTTAAAATCTTATGTACCTAAATGAAGAATTAAAAAAAAAAAAAAACCAAAAACCTGTTGTGCCATCTTAACCTGAAGGTGCAAGACATCAGTTTGTCATACAATTATCTGTTGTGTTGTTGTATGAGTATTAGTTCTCATCCTTTTCTATTCTTAAATCAACCATCAACTACTACTTTGGTAATTAACATCCTAATCTAACCTGAAACCTCAGTTCATGTAGAAAATAGATAGGGTCGCAATTGATTTATTTGACACGCTTAAATGGGTTTAAAACTTCCAGCTCCGGTCGTCTATGTTACTCTACAGTTAGTGTAAATGACACAATCATAAATCTTCACTTGGAGCTGACAGTGTTAATATTGTGTACTTTAGTTATTCCAGTATTACTGTGTAAATAACGTGTTATAAAAAACACACTGTGTATTCTGTTTCTCCCGTTACAAAATATATCTTTCGTGAGGTTGAAGAGTCAATTTAGACAGTAATCGAATCTTTTTTGGGTGTTAGAATAAAATTACTGAACAATCCGTAGAAGCAATGTTTTGAAATAGTGCCGATTACGTTATCTACTGATAGCAAACAATTTCGTTTCTGGGAAATAACTACAGTAGGCATATGAAAGCAATGCCTTCATTAATTAGTTTCGAAAAAATATCTCAAAGAATAATCATTTGCTCTATTCTTTCAATCACATGTAAATTAAAACAAATTCAAAACGGGAATATCATTATTCTGAAACAATAACAAAACGTAACTTCATCGCGATCTGACACTTACCAGCGTTCATTGACAAAGCCCACTTGATATGGGAATTCAAAGAGAAAGATGAAATTCAACAGAAGCAGGCGGTGAGTACACTTGATGTAGATAAACTCTCCCTTGATCACAAAGCAATCATACATAACGCAGCCTACGCAATCAATCCACTCTCCACATATTGTCGAACACGGTTGTTATCAGCTTTTACATTTCAATCTCATCTTTTTCGAGATTCATTTTAATTAACCGAATAAGTGCAAACCCTATTTGATATAAATCTCATTAAAACTGAATGCTTTTGTTTGTTTTCTATATCAATTCCTCTGATATTCATTGAATTACAATAAATTCATCTATATTGATCATTAAACATTGTTGACAAAAACTGTACTTTATCGCAGAAATCTCTTGTCTGTTCCAAGAACAGACGAAGTCTGCATGGGAAATAATTTTACAATTTACCCCTGTAATATCAAACATCATTATATCTTTAGCATAAACTTATTTATATTGAAATGAATTAAAAACTTATGCAAATTAAATAATTACAGTAATTAGATGACTAAAATTAAAATTTTCTTTGTATTTATGTAAAATTTAGTATATATACTGCCAATATAATTCTAGAAACATTTTTGAAAATTTTTGAATTAAGTAAAATAACTTTTTTTCAATGAGCACCTATTTTGATTTACGAAAGGTACATGCAAAACTTAATCACGAACATTTTCAGGACTGTATACCACTTGTACAATACGTAAGTACATCAATCTACACATACAAATAATTATTTTTTACTTTGTGCTGGTTTAGACACTTTTATGTTGCATTTCCTGCGTTTTTCTTGATTTTTAAGCTTTTTGGATGATGAAACTTGTTTTGGCTGAAGAGGTCAGCATATACTAGTGTTCGAAACGTCGTGTTTCTTTATTGTTTCTTCTCAAAATTTATGTTTCCGGTTGAAAAGGGTTGCTCACACCATACTTTCACAGTTCACACATAAACAGGGATGTTGAAATAAAGCACCTCAAGTTCCGATTAGCCATGAAAAACAACACTTCTACTTTAAAAAAAACTAAACAGGGATACATAGTGTTCGGCTGATAAAGATACCTCTTATGGAAAAAGAGGTTATACCTATGTGACAATGTTGTCTAGTTCCGGTTTCGTAAAATTCTGAAGATGTTTGACGGGTATAAGGATCCGTAGAAAAGTCGTGTTGTTCACTTGGCTGTACTATTCTCGGTTCCAGCATGGACTTAAAACTCCATGTAAGCGTTTTAACATGAGGAATTACATTAGGATGTCGTAATATCCTGTAAGATAAGAATGGATTCCATATTTTTTCCCTTCAAGAGGGAAAAATGGGCATTTATCCACGTAACTAAGCCTTTGAGAAATCCACGAACTCGAGGAAAAACATGCGACTGCTGCACCTTTTTGTTCCAGATCACTAAACTTCGATATTATTTGTTAATACTGAAAACTTTATTGGAAAATCGTAACCACATTCCATGTCTCGATGAATAAGGTTCCATTTAGATGGTCGTAAATTAAATTTTGTTTGTTCGAAAGGTAGTGTTTTTTTTTTTTTTTTTTTTTTTTTTTTTTTTTTTTTTTTTTTTTTTTTTTTAAAAAAAGATTAATGGTTTTCTACAAAATTTGTTCGGAAGCTAAACAAGCTGTCCGAAAGATTCATCTTTTGAAATCTTGTTTTCCGTAAGGTCATTTGTTCGAACTATCGTGTGTTCGAAACGTCGTTTATCCGGAAGATTGTTTGTTTACAACTAGGCATTTTATCGAGACGATTTTTGTTTGAAAGGTCGCTTTTTCAAAATATTGTTGGTCCGTTTTTGATTCGCTATTTAGTTTTTTAAATTCATTTTAGAGGGGAAAGGAAAGTTACTATAAACCACCAGTAAATATAAACCTGCTTCTTTGTTTAAAGTTTGTTATTAACGATGGAAGGTTTGAAAGGATAATAGGATCTCGGAAATGTTGTCATCGTTATATGTTACAAAAGGTATAGCATAATGTTTCGAGGATTGGAATCCACCCTTTTCGTCAGAAGGGAGTCTTTTCTTCTTTCTGTTCTTTATTTTTGTATGTAATATTACCTCCCTCATCTGTCGAAGAGGATGGATTCCAATCTTCGAAACGTAGTGTTATGTCTTTTGTAACATATAACGATGTCAAATGTCCGCAATCCTGATATCCTTTCATAAACCTGCTGCTAACCAACTATCACAGACAACATTTCTATATTATTATTTGTTGGTCAATTATATTATAATTTGGTCCGTTGTACCCCCTCATTCCTAAAACGTTAGTATTCTAGATGCGTTGTACTCTTTAAAAATATGGAAATTGATAATTTATATTAATTCGACATATTCCAATAATTTTCCATATTTTATATTGCCTTGGCAATATAATGTGATTTGGTTATAATAGAGCTTTGTGAAACACATATTAACAAATTTAAATTTAACCTAATGTTGGTCCTATGTTGCCTTTAAAGTAATTAGATCATGTCACATTTCAGAAAGACATATAGTAATATAATACACTTTTAGGAATAATTGAAAATCAATCGCATACAATTTTATACAATCGTCAGACATTCCCTACAACTCCTTCAAACAGTTACAAGAATAAACTGTAGTATACCTACTGTAAATTGCAATTGAGTGACAATTTCAAACAAGTAATAACTTACTATTTTCCATTAACCATCTTCATGGCTGTTGCAGTCTTCATAGACGTTAATAAGTTAGCTAAAATGTATACAACGTTGATTTTTTTAACGAATCGCTTTATTAATATTAAATTGGTTAGTAATATCAATAGTATTAGTAAATTGGGTAATAAATGTTATTTCGGAAAGCCGTTATCCTCACTGCAGGCGACATCAAAATATTCAATCGCATTTATGAGAAACAACAGTTTAGTCAGTTTTTCCGACTACGACCTAATTTATATTTAGGATAACTAATGTGCTCAGTTGCCAAGAACTTAGAAAGACTATGCTTTGAAATTGGCTTAAAAATCAACGAAAGTACGGAAAATATCTAGCTTTACTTTGAAATTATGGTTTTCATACATGTAGTTGTAGGCACTGTATACGTATATCAATCAATCAGTCAATTTTTATAATAATTGTATACATTTAAATCGTCATAGAGGTTGTTATCAAGCTTAATTACACAAAGAGGTAGTGTACTGTCAGTGGATTTCAGTTTGCAGTTCACAGGGGAACTCTGGAACAAAAGGCATTCATCGTTTGCAAGAACATTGTAATGAAGGTTAAACCCAAGCTTTGGTTCAACAAAAGAAGGATTTGTTTAATACACCTAAAGAGCTTCGTATAATATCTGCGCTTCGAAATCAACATACAATAAAACTTTACTGTTATGTGATGGCCATAGTTTCGTTTTATAGCAGTTTTATTACAGTTACTTGGACACAGTATTTGTTACTTTTTAGTCAGATGTCATAAGTGTTCAAAACTGTTTATACAATTCTGAGGGTACTACAATTTTTCCTTTGTTTAGAAAGAAATGTGTGAATATTATATCAATAAGGAACAGTTTAACAGTTTATCTTTAACAGTTTATCTTCTTTCATTTTAATATAAACAATTTAGCTGTGTTAAGTGCATGTTCATTGTATTATATGTTGTATTTATTTAATTTCTACTGTTATTTATTAAATTTTATATATTATATTTTAATTTATTAGCACTATTTATTTATGTTCGCTCTTATCAATCTTATAATTTCGTTAGCTAGTTGATTGCTTGTTCCTGTTGCACAGAGAGTTTTTATAAATATTTTTTCCTTTACGTAATTATTTATTATTCTACTTTTGTTGATATCTACCTATACTTTAGCTGTTTTTATTGTTTTTTATGTAAAGTACAATTTATTTGAATCAATTTTCTGAGTTTTTTCCATACTTGAGTAATTATTGTTGTTTGTTAATCTTTATTTTTATTTTTTTGTTATGTTTTGGATATTTATAACTTGTTATATCTTTGGATACTTATTATTTGTTATCAAATTTTTGTATACCTATTTTGTTACTTTATGTAGATTTTTCATCTGATTGTATTAATTTTATTTTCCGCTGTATTCTACCATCTATGCTTGTCTTTGTAAATTGGCTGCTGCCGTTGGAAATAAGTAAATAAATAAATTCTATTTTCTGTTCCACATAACTTCTTACACGCCACATATAACAAACTGTTAGCTTTGAATTATAAATCGATGTAGCTTAAGAAAAAAAATAATTAATTGGTTATAATTTCTAGCAATCACACCAGGATTTTGTGTATCTTTATAATGTAAGGAAATGTTAGACCGGATATAAAAACGTGGGAGGTAGAAATTTGGAACATTTAAAATTAGGTAACGTATGGCATACACCCTCGTTAACATTGTTTGAGTTATGTCAATGTTAATATTTTCAAAAAAACATAAATTTAAGAATGTGTCATCCATAAAAGGGTAGAAAAATGTTTTTAAAGGTGACATCTCATGTTTTGAGGTTGTTGAATGAAAATTAATTTAATTTCTTATAAAAAGGGACATTAACATTAAATATGTCTTTTTACAAACAATATTTACACCATGTGCCATGATACAAATAATTGATATTGTAAAATTTTAGATTCGAACACGACAACATTCAATTTTTACACGGATTGCTAAAAATTAAGATGAAAGAATTTGGAATAGTTTCCTGAATGTGATCTAGGGTGATTAGGTTTTTTTATTATTCCACTAATAGGTCAACCCACCCGGTATAATCGTACCTTTAATACGACCTATCAAGGCTCATCGATTTATTAATATATTTATTGCAATTTTAGCTACGGTTGAAAAGGTTTCATTCCGTTCATTCACTTTAAAAATAGTAACAGGCATAAAACTGAACCTTGTGGAGTAACGTATTATAGATTTTTTTTAATACGTTTTAGGTAGATTTCATAGAATCTGCCAACTGTAAATTCACTTATGACGGAATTTCCGGGAGAGTTTTTGGATCTCCGATCATGACCCCCCCCCCCCCAGATGTATGTATGTATGGTCTTACGCAATATAACACGAGCTTGTGAGCACGATAACTGCCGTATTTTTCCAATATTTCGACTTCACTTGATACAAAGTCAGTACTTAGATATAGCTTCAATTAGTTCGTTAATCAGCATTAAGCAATGAAAGGTTTCAAGATGGCGGCCACTCACATTTGAGCAAAACTTTTAAGTCAACTAATTTCCAACATAGGCCCAAACTAATACATTTTTACATATATTATGTAGTTATAAAAATGTAATTCTTTCAATTTTTCGATATCTCAAGTAACTCAAAATGGTGGCCGTTCAAAGTTTGGAAAATAAATGTTTATGTGGTATCCAATTATTGTACATCATTCTGAAAAACAAAAAAGTGTTTTAGAATTCTCAGGCCATTTACAATAATGTTGTTCGAATTTGGGCATATTTTTTATCAAGCATTTCAAAAGATGAATCAAAAATTTACTCTTTATAAAATTTTCAAATAATACCAAGCAAAATTTATTCCTTCTTATTTTTCACAACTTTTAAGGTTTCAAGATGACGACCGCTTTAAGTTATATAAATATACAATTGAACCGTTAGAGATGAACATGTTTAAAATACTATTTTGGATTAAAGCACATACATAAAAATAAATGTTCGTCCTTAATAGACTTAAAAGCTATTTCACCGATCATTATGAAAATGTGTATGTATATGTATTTTTCCACGTAGAAGGTTTATACAGGTATGTTGTGCCCATTGATGTAACTCACCACCAGGTGAGGCTACAAAATATAAACTTGTCAAAGCGCCTGCACATTATAAACTGCAATTACGAGACATTTACGTATATTAAATAACCAAAAAGTATTTGAAGGCGCTAAGTTTTGATGTATATTTGTTTTTAAAATAAATTTCTGGTTGAATTTAAAACTTGAGTGTAATACTACTTTATAGTAAAGTAGATGTATGTGTACAATGGCTATAAACATACACCTTTGATAGATTTTTCTTGGTCGGGGCAACTATACATCGACGTTGGAAATATAATTCACTTGAACCAGAAGTACTCATACATGGGAAAAAGAGTACGAAGCCGCGGAAAACAGCTGGTTCTAACTAAATCAAAGTCTTTAAAATGAAATTTATGTGGTTATAACAATTTGTATCTAGTAAGGTTTCAAGATTATGGATTTTTTTAAGTGTTTGATCATTTTTACGAAAATATTAACGTACTAACATTGAAAGTAACTGTCCCATTTATGTTGTGCGAATAAAACATCTAAACTAATAATGTATCTTCAGTTTCACATTTAGAGAAGATTAGCACATGTAAAATCTACATGTGGCAATCATCCACATGGTCACAAGAAGCCATGAATGGACATGCCCTGAGCCTGAAGAATCTTATTCAACTCTTGAGTTTCACTGTTCTCCAAGTGAATGACAAGATTACTCTAGTGTATTCTATGGAACATCATGTATGTGGTATTACCGTTTGAGTCATGCCGGGGAAGTGCAGACAGACAGGCTGGTCCGGCCACTCCTTGCTCACGTAGAAGTAAAAGTCCCAGACGCGATCGTTCAGGTAGGTGCGCAGTGTCTGGTGGAACTGGAACATGACACATTCATACATCATACAGCATACATCACTGTACTTGTACACAATCTAATGTGTGCAACTAAGCACATTAACACTGTGATTGTCGAGGTAGGTGCGCAGTGTCTGGTGGGACTGGAACATAACACATTCATACATCATACAGCATACATCACTGTACTTGTACACAATCTAATGTGTGCAACTAAGCACATTAACAATGTGATTGTCGAGGTAGGTGCGCAGTGTCTGGTGGAACTGGAACATGACACATTCATACATCATACAGCATACATCATTGTACTTGTACACAATCTAATGTGTGCAACTAAGCACATTAACAATGTGATTGTCGAGGTAGGTGCGCAGTGTCTGGTGGAACTGGAACATGACACATTCATACATCATACAGCATACATCATTGTACTTGTACACAATCTAATGTGTGCAACTAAGCACATTAACAATGTGATTGTCGAGGTAGGTGCGCAGTGTCTGGTGGAACTGGAACATGACACATTCATACATCATACAGCATACATCATTGTACTTGTACACAATCTAATGTGTGCAACTAAGCACATTAACAATGTGATTGTCGAGGTAGGTGCGCAGTGTCTGGTGGAACTGGAACATGACACATTCATACATCATACAGCATACATCATTGTACTTGTACACAATCTAATGTGTGCAACTAAGCACATTAACAATGTGATTGTCGAGGTAGGTGCGCAGTGTCTGGTGGAACTGGAACATGACACATTCATACATCATACAGCATACATCATTGTACTTGTACACAATCTAATGTGTGCAACTAAGCACATTAACAATGTGATTGTCGAGGTAGGTGCGCAGTGTCTGGTGGAACTGGAACATGACACATTCATACATCATACAGCATACATCATTGTACTTGTACACAATCTAATGTGTGCAACTAAGCACATTAACAATGTGATTGTCGAGGTAGGTGCGCAGTGTCTGGTGGAACTGGAACATGACACATTCATACATCATACAGCATACATCATTGTACTTGTACACAATCTAATGTGTGCAACTAAGCACATTAACAATGTGATTGTCGAGGTAGGTGCGCAGTGTCTGGTGGAACTGGAACATGACACATTCATACATCATACAGCATACATCATTGTACTTGTACACAATCTAATGTGTGCAACTAAGCACATTAACAATGTGATTGTCGAGGTAGGTGCGCAGTGTCTGGTGGAAACTGGAACATGACACATTCATACATCATACAGCATACATCATTGTACTTGTACACAATCTAATGTGTGCAACTAAGCACATTAACAATGTGATTGTCGAGGTAGGTGCGCAGTGTCTGGTGGAACTGGAACATGACACATTCATACATCATACAGCATACATCATTGTACTTGTACACAATCTAATGTGTGCAACTAAGCACACTAACACTGTGATTGTCGAGGTAGGTGCGCAGTGTCTGGTGGAACTGGAACATGACACATTCATACATCATACAGCATACATCATTGTACTTGTACACAATCTAATGTGTGCAACTAAGCACATTAACAATGTGATTGTCGAGGTAGGTGCGCAGTGTCTGGTGGAACTGGAACATGACACATTCATACATCATACAGCATACATCATTGTACTTGTACACAATCTAATGTGTGCAACTAAGCACATTAACAATGTGATTGTCGAGGTAGGTGCACAGTGTCTGGTGGAACTGGAACATGACACATTCATACATCATACAGCATACATCATTGTACTTGTACACAATCTAATGTGTGCAAGCACACATTAACAATGTGATTGTCGAGGTAGGTGCGCAGTGTTTGGTGGAACTGGAACATGACACATTCATACATCATACATCATTGTACTTGTACACAATCTAATGTGTACTTGTAACAATCATGAGCAGTAAGCACATGACTGTGATTGTCGAGGTAGGTGCGCAATGTCTGGTGGGACTGGAACATGACACATTCATACATCATACAGCATACATCATTGTACTTGTACACAATCTAATGTGTGCAACTAAGCACACTAACACTGTGATTGTCGAGGTAGGTGCGCAGTGTCTGGTGGAACTGGAACATGACACATTCATACATCATACAGCATACATCATTGTACTTGTACACAATCTAATGTGTGCAACTAAGCACATTAACACTGTGATTGTCGAGGTAGGTGCGCAGTGTCTGGTGGAACTGGAACATGACACATTCATACATCATACAGCATACATCATTGTACTTGTACACAATCTAATGTGTGCAACTAAGCACATTAACAATGTGATTGTCGAGGTAGGTGCGCAGTGTCTGGTGGAACTGGAACATGACACATTCATACATCATACAGCATACATCATTGTACTTGTACACAATCTAATGTGTGCAACTAAGCACATTAACAATGTGATTGTCGAGGTAGGTGCGCAGTGTCTGGTGGAACTGGAACATGACACATTCATACATCATACAGCATACATCATTGTACTTGTACACAATCTAATGTGTGCAACTAAGCACATTAACAATGTGATTGTCGAGGTAGGTGCGCAGTGTCTGGTGGAACTGGAACATGACACATTCATACATCATACAGCATACATCATTGTACTTGTACACAATCTAATGTGTGCAACTAAGCACACTAACACTGTGATTGTCGAGGTAGGTGCGCAGTGTCTGGTGGAACTGGAACATGACACATTCATACATCATACAGCATACATCATTGTACTTGTACACAATCTAATGTGTGCAACTAAGCACATTAACACTGTGATTGTCGAGGTAGGTGCGCAGTGTCTGGTGGAACTGGAACATGACACATTCATACATCATACAGCATACATCATTGTACTTGTACACAATCTAATGTGTGCAACTAAGCACATTAACAATGTGATTGTCGAGGTAGGTGCGCAGTGTCTGGTGGAACTGGAACATGACACATTCATACATCATACAGCATACATCATTGTACTTGTACACAATCTAATGTGTGCAACTAAGCACATTAACAATGTGATTGTCGAGGTAGGTGCGCAGTGTCTGGTGGAACTGGAACATGACACATTCATACATCATACAGCATACATCATTGTACTTGTACACAATCTAATGTGTGCAACTAAGCACATTAACACTGTGATTGTCGAGGTAGGTGCGCAGTGTCTGGTGGAACTGGAACATGACACATTCATACATCATACAGCATACATCATTGTACTTGTACACAATCTAATGTGTGCAACTAAGCACATTAACACTGTGATTGTCGAGGTAGGTGCGCAGTGTCTGGTGGAACTGGAACATGACACATTCATACATCATACAGCATACATCATTGTACTTGTACACAATCTAATGTGTGCAACTAAGCACATTAACACTGTGATTGTCGAGGTAGGTGCGCAGTGTCTGGTGGAACTGGAACATGACACATTCATACATCATACAGCATACATCATTGTACTTGTACACAATCTAATGTGTGCAACTAAGCACATTAACAATGTGATTGTCGAGGTAGGTGCGCAGTGTCTGGTGGAACTGGAACATGACACATTCATACATCATACAGCATACATCATTGTACTTGTACACAATCTAATGTGTGCAACTAAGCACATTAACAATGTGATTGTCGAGGTAGGTGCGCAGTGTCTGGTGGAACTGGAACATGACACATTCATACATCATACAGCATACATCATTGTACTTGTACACAATCTAATGTGTGCAACTAAGCACATTAACAATGTGATTGTCGAGGTAGGTGCGCAGTGTCTGGTGGAACTGGAACATGACACATTCATACATCATACAGCATACATCATTGTACTTGTACACAATCTAATGTGTGCAACTAAGCACATTAACACTGTGATTGTCGAGGTAGGTGCGCAGTGTCTGGTGGAACTGGAACATGACACATTCATACATCATACAGCATACATCATTGTACTTGTACACAATCTAATGTGTGCAGCTAAGCACACTAACACTGTGATTGTCGAGGTAGGTGCGCAGTGTCTGGTGGAACTGGAACATGACACATTCATACATCATACAGCATACATCATTGTACTTGTACACAATCTAATGTGTGAACTAAGCGACACTAACACTGTGATTGTTCGAGGTAGGTGCGCAGTGTCTGGTGGGACTGGAACATGACACATTCATACATCATACAGCATAACATCATTGTACTTGTACACAATCTAATGTGTGAACTAAGCACACTAACACTGTGATTGTCGAGGTAGTGTGCGCAGTGTTTGGTGGGACTGGAACATGACACATTCATACATCATACAGCATACATCATTGTACTTGGTACACAATCTAATGTCGTGAACTAAGCACACTAACACTGTGATTGTCGAGGTAGGTGCGCAGTGTCTGGTGGGACTGGAAATGACACACATTCATACACATCATACAGCATACATCATTGTACTTGTACACAATCTAATGTTGTGAACTAAGCACACTAACACTGTGATTGTCGAGGTAGGTGCGCAATGTCTGGTGGGACTGGAACATGACACATTCATACATCATACAGCATACATCATTGTACTTGTACACAAATCTAATGTGTGAACTAAGCACACTAACACTGTGATTGTCGAGGTAGGTGCGCAATGTCTGGTGAGGACTGGAACATGACACATTCATACATCATACAGCATACATCATTGTACTTGTACACAATCTAATGTGTGAACTAATGCACACTAACACTGTGATTGTCGAGGTAGGTGCGCAGTGTCTGGTGGAACTGGAACATGACCACATTTCATACATCATACAGCATACATCATTGTACTTGTACACAATCTAAGGTGTGAAACTAAAGCACACTAACACTGTGATTGTCGAGGTAGGTGCGCAGTGTCTGGTTGGGAACTGGAACATGACACATTCATACATCATACAGCATACATCATTGTACTTGTACACAATCTAATGTGTGAACTAAGCACACTAACACTGTGATTGTCGAGGTAGGTGCGCAATGTCTGGTGGGAAACTGGAACATGACACATTCATACATCATACAGCATACATCATTGTACTTGTACACAATCTAATGTGTGAAACTAAGCACACTAACACTGTGATTTGTCGAGGTAGGTGCGCAATGTCTGGTGGACTGGAACATGACACATTCATACATCATACAGCATACAATCATTGTACTTGTACACACAATCTAATGTGTGAACTAAGCACACTAACACTGTGATTGTCGAGGTAGGTGCGCAGTGTCTGGTGGACTGGAACATGACACATTCATACATCAATACAGCATACATCATTGTACTTGTACACAATCTAATGTGATGAACTAAGCACACTAACACTGTGATTGTCGAGGTAGGTGCGCAGTGTCTGGTGGCGAACTGGAACATGACACATTCATACATCATACAGCATACATCATTGTACTTGTACACAATCTAATGTTGTGAACTAAGCACACTAACACTGTGATTGTCGAGGTAGGTGCGCAGTGTCTGGTGGAACTGGAACATGACACATTCCATACATCATACAGCATACATCATTGTATTGCTAAACAATCTAATGTGTGAACTAACACACTAACTGTGATTGTCGTGGTAATAACTACATGTGGTTACTTGCACGACAATCTAAGCACACACTAACACTGTGATTGTCGATGGGAGGTGCGCAGTGTCTAGTGGAAACTGGTGGCATACACTGTTCTTGTACTACAATTAAATTGTGTGTAAGGATGCGCTGGTGGAACTACTGGACAAACTTAAGACACATAACACTGTGATTGTCGATACATCTGTGGGTATACAGACATCATACAGCATACATCATTGTACTTGTACACAATCTAATGTGTGCAACTAAGCACATTAACACTGTGATTGTCGAGGTAGGTGCGCAGTGTCTGGTGGAACTGGAACATGAAACATTCATACATCATACATTATCCTACTTGTACACAATCTAATGTGTGCAACTAAGCATTTAAAGTAAAAGGAAAGTAGAGATCCCTTATTTTGCCTGGCGAAGTTATACTAAGAAGCCCTCTCTAACACTTAATCTGGAGACCAACCGCTTAAAGGTTTCGGATTTAAATCTGTGTAACAGTATTCCACTGGCCTACAAGTATCCAAAATATTTTTATCCTATCCAATAAAATGTACATCCACCCAGTAAATACGAAATGACTAGAATCGTAAAATATACAGGCGTAGACTTTAACAATCGGACTACACTAGTTATTCGATTGTTTTAATCGAATGGTTTGATTGTTTTTATATGAATGAATAATTCGATATTACTATTTATGTATGATTTCAACGTCTCAGTGACAGTACTCTTAATGTAAACAATAAACAGGAAGAAGTAACTTATTTTGTTTATAATTTTGAAAATGACGATCAATATGAGTAAATTTTCTGAGGTATTTCTAGTTATAAGGTAAATGTAGGTTTGGCTCCTGATAACCCATGAGGAGAATCCTTTCTTCCACTTTAAAAAAGCGGTTGCTCACTACTATCCGACCAAGCTATAAATAATTACTTTAACGTTTTTTTCTTAAATGTAGCCAGTTGGTTTTTAAGGTTAACTGATAATAAGCTATAGTTGGTTTTTTTATTGTTATTGTTACATTTATGTCGTTAAACATTACAATGTATTATTTTTCTTGTGAATATATTATTATTATTCTTGCGTACGATTATTATATAATATCGAATTTGGAAAATACATCGAATAGTTCGATAATAACAATCGAATAACGAGTGTCGGCCGGTTATTATTCCTCCCAAACGATAAAATTGTGCTAAACGATCTGGAAGGTGGCCAAGGATATGAATGGATCCTAATGATAACACTTAATGACCATAAAGATAACTAATACCACTTTAACAAAATCATTTCGTCATAACAAATATACAAGTGTCTCACTGGGGACAGGAATTAAGGCAGATGAATAAAAGTAGATTCTAGTCAAATGTGAAAGTGCCAGTCCCCAGGATGTATTTGGAAAAGAATGAAGTTCGGATTTGTTTAAACCTAAATACGCCAGTGAGCCACGAACTTGATTAAGTTAAACACAAGTTAGTGCAACAGACTTTTCTCCATTGCTGGAATGAATGTCAAAGAGCTTTAAGACAAATTGACTTTTATTTGCTTGTCTTTACTCTCTATTCAGAAAATTGCTACAATAAATCTAAGGTTGTGTCTCCAACTGAACACATTTTATTATTGTAATCTTTCTCCCGTAACCATTGGAGAAATTTACATAAAATGAAATGTGCTCTTTCCGTGTTTAAACACTCTAAAACGTTGAAATACGAAATATATTTCTTCACAGCAATGAAGTTGTAAGCAATCTAACATAAACTTCTTTTAAGGTATGTTTCAGTCTCAAAATAATATTACAAAGAAAGCTAAACACTGTATCATTATATCCAAACATTGGATCTAACTTTGGAAATAATAGTAATAATAGAGAGCTATTTAATTTATTTTCATACCAGCTTAGTTATATTTTAAAACTTAAATCAAAAATTTTTAAATTGAAAAACACGTAAACAAAATAAATTGAGTTTAAGTATAAGATAAGTCAGTTGATGAACAGGTATATGTCAAATTACTTTTAATATCATTTAAGGAATGTTTTTATTATGAAACTGAAATAAAAACGGAATAGCCCCTTATATTGTATTATTATATTTATTTTAATTTTCTAAAACATTTGCACAAAACCTCCATTTGGATGTAGTCGTATTTCGGAAGAGCTGGTTAATCGGCCAAATCGGATTGAAGTTGTTTAAAGGTAACATGTTTCCATATGCAATTTTTGTTTAAGAATTAATACAATTATCTTTAACGTTATTAGCTTGGAATGAAGAAGAAAATGGAATTTTAAATTAGTAAAACATTGTTGTCGGAGTCATTGATGAATGTGATAACTACTTCAAAATAAAAATATATCGTACAGAATGAATTACTATATATTTTTATTTTTACTATATACTAAATGTAAAAGCCGTTCTTGCTTCGAAGTCAATCAAACATAACATGCGGTATAATTATGATCTAATAAGCTACACTGTTGAATATTCTTTTCAAAATTGTTTCACTCTTTTTGAAGTGAAATAAGAATATTTTTATCATTCACTTACATATACTTAAATATAAAACAATGACCGTAACTTTCATTCATAAGGAATACGCTTGATGAGAACCTTAAAACGTACAATAATACATGTGCCTATTTAGTAAAACTATTAAATTTTAGTTTATTTTTACTGCACCTCAGAAAACTTCTGATAAATACAATGATTTAAAAATATTTCAACTGAAAGTGGAACAAAAGCGCAGAGGAATCGGAAATAATCTAGAATGGTTCTGATACAGAAACAATAGAGGACAGTTTGTCATTGGAAATCCATTCCACTTGGGATTTATAAGAGACAGGACGTATAAAGGTCTATAAGAATGTAAATGTTTAGTTGTATGTTTCTATTCTTAAACTGTAATGTATTGTTTTTCTATTATCAAATGTTTATACCTAAATAATATCAAGTATTTAATGTAATACTGAATACCTATTTTAAAATTAAACATAAATGACTTGTGTGCTTAATCAATTACTAAGTATTTACGTAAGCAATTCATATGCAAAATTTTAAACTTTACATACTAATTGTATAAAAATAAATATCCTTTCAATATTTTATAATATATATTACACATTATACAATATAAACTGTAATATATAATAATAAAAGCTTAAAACACAAATAATAACTCTCCTAAAATATTCCATCTTCATTAAGTCCTCCATCTTTAGTGATATTGTAAGTTTTACTCGAAATTCTGGTGAATTTAATCAGAATTCTACAAGCAGATGATCGAGAATCTGGCGCTAGCACCCGCAGTTCAGGTGCTCAGTTTGTCTAAAAGTCATATTACTGCCTCAAAGTTTAGTCAATACTACCAGGCGTTCAATAATACACTAGTGTCTGTCAGAACACCGAGTGACATCAATCCACAAGTGTGGAAAACAAAGAAGTAACAATATACAAAGGAGGCCAACGTGGAAATGTTGAAGGAGTTGACGAAAGAGGTATTTGGTCGATACTGCCAGACGTCTGATGTTACATAATGTATGTCAGTAAACTGTGTGAATTAACCGTTAAGACTAAAGACGCAACAGTCTGCGATGGAGACCATCTTAAAAATGTGCAAAGGATAACAGAGAGAAGTATTTCGTCGATACTGCCAGACGTCTGACGTTACATAATGTATGTCAGTAAACTGTGTGAATTAACCGTTAAGACTAAAGAGGCAACAGTCTGCGATGGAGAAACTTTTGAAAATGTGCAAAGGATAACAGAGAGAAGTATTTTTCGATACTGCCAGACGTCTGACGTTACATAATGTATGTCAGTAAACTGTGTGAATTATCCGTTAAGACTAAAGACGCAACAGACTGCGATGGAGACCATCTTAAAAATGTGCAAAGGATAGCAGAGAGAAGTATTTCGTCGATACTGCCAGACGTCTGACGTTACATAATGTATGTCAGTAAACTGTGTGAATTAACCGTTAAGACTAAAGACGCAACAGTCTGCGATGGAGACCATCTTAAAAATGTGCAAAGGATAGCAGAGAGAAGTATTTCGTCGATACTGCCAGACGTCTGACGTTACATAATGTATGTCAGTAAACTGTGTGAATTAACCGTTAAGACTAAAGACGCAACAGACTGCGATGGAGACCATCTTAAAAATGTGCAAAGGATAGCAGTGAGAAGTATTTCGTCGATACTGCCAGACATCTGACGTTACATAATGTATGTCAGTAAACTGTGTGAATTATCCGTTAAGACTAAAGACGCAACAGTCTGCGATGGAGACCATCTTAAAAATTTGCAAAGGATAACAGAGAGAAGTATTTCGTCGATACTGCCAGACGTCTGACGTTACATAATGTATGTCAGTAAACTGTGTGAATTAACCGTTAAGTCTAAAGAGGCAACAGTCTGCGATGGAGACCATCTTAAAAATTTGCAAAGGATAACAGAGAGAAGTATTTCGTCGATACTGCCAGACGTCTGACGTTCCATAATGTATGTCAGTAAACTGTGTGAATTAACCGTTAAGACTAAAGAAGCAACAGTCTGCGATGGAGACCATCTTAAAAATGTGCAAAGGATAGCAGGGAGAAGTATTTGGTCGATACTGCTAGACGTCTGACGTTCCATAATGTATGTCAGTAAACTGTGTGAATTAACCGTTAAGACTAAAGACGCAACAGTCTACGATGGAGACCATCTTAAAAATGTGCAAAGGATAGCAGGGAGAAGTATTTGGTCGATACTGTCAGACTTCTGGCATTACTTACTGTATGTCAGTAAACTGTGTGGATTATCCATTAGGAATAAAGAAGCAACTATCTGCAGTGGAGCCCTACGTGAAAGTGGTGGTAGGGGAAGGTGTTTTGTCGATAGTGCCAGACGTTTTATGTCACCTAATATCTGTCCTCGCTGTGTGAATAATTTGGTAAGACTTAAGAAGCAACTGTCTGCAGTGGAACCCAACTTGAAATTGATGGTAGGTGGAGGTGTTTTGTCAATATCTCCAGATATTTGATATTACTTAATATATGTCCGTACACTGTGTGAATAATTTGGTAAGACTAAAGAAGCAACAGTCTGCAGTGGAACACAACGTGAAAGTGGTGGTAGGGGAAGGTGTTTTGTCGATATTGCCAGACGTTTTATGTCACTTAATATCTGTCCTCGCTGTGTGAATAATTTGGTAAAACTAAAGAAGCAGCAGTCTGCAGTGGAACCCAACTTGAAATTGATGGTAGGGGGAGGTGTTTTGTCAATATCTCCAGATATGTTATATTACTTAATATATGTCCGTACACTGTGTGAATAATTTGGTAAGACTAAAGAAGCAACTTTCTGCAGTGGAACACAACGTGAAAGTGGTGGTAGGGGAAGGTGTTTTGTCGATAGTGCCAGACGTTTTATGTCACTTAATATCTGTTCTCGCTGTGTGAATAATTTGGTAAGACTAAAGAAGCAACTGTCTGCAGTGGAGACCCAACTTGAAAGTGATGGTAGGTGGAGGTGTTTTGTCAATATCTATAGATATTTTATATTACTTAATATCTGTCCGTACACTGTGTGAATAATTTGGTAAGACTAAAGAAGCAACAGTCTGCAGTGGAGACCAACGTGAAAGTGGTGGTAGGGGAAGGTGTTTTGTCGATAGTGCCAGACGTTTTATGTCACTTAATATCTGTCCTCGCTGTGTGAATAATTTGGTTAAGACTAAAGAAGCAACAGTCTGCAGTGGAGACCAACGTGAAGTTGGTGGTAGGGGAAGGTGTTTTGTCGATATTGCCAGACGTTTTATGTCACTTAATATCTGTCGTATACTGTGTGAATAATTTGGTAATACTAAAGAAGCAACAGTCTGCAGTGGAGACCAACTTGAAGGTTGGTGGTAGGGTCAGGTGTTTTGTCGATATTGCCAGACGTTTTATGTCACTTAATATCTGTCCGTCACTGTGTGAATAATTTGGTAAGACTAAAGAAGCAACAGTCTGCAGTGGAGACCAACTTGAAGTTGGTGGTAGGGGAAGGTGTTTTGTCGATATTGCCAGACGTTTTATGTCACTTAATATCTGTTCGTACACTGTGTGAATAATTTGGTAAGACTAAAGAAGCAACAGTCTGCAGTGGAGACCAACTTGAAGGTTGTGGTAGGGTCAGGTGTTTTGTCGATATTGCCAGACGTTTTATGTCACTTAATATCTGTCGTCGCTGTGTGAATAATTTGGTAAGGCTATAGAAGCAACAGTCTGCAGTGGAGACCAACGTGTGTAGTTGTGGTAGGGGAATGTGTTTTGTCGATATTGCCAGACGTTTTATGTCACTTAATATCTGTCGTACACTGTGTGAATAATTTGGTAATACTATAGAAGCAACAGTCTGCAGAGAGGACCAACGTGTGTAGTTGTGGTAGGGGAATGTGTTTTGTCGATATTTCTAGACGTTTTATGTCACTTAGTATCTGTACGTACACTGTGTGAATAATATGAGAAGACTAAAGAAGCAACAGTCTGCAGTGGAGACTAACGTGAAAGTGTGCAATCGGTAGTAGGGGAAGGTATTTTGTCGATATTGCCAGACGTCTAACATTACCTAATGCCTGGCATTACATTGTTTGTAGCACTCCGCATTTTTTATCCTTGTATTATATTCCTACTGTATTCATTTAATAAATTATAAAATTAAAACTTTCACATACTAATCTAATTTTGTTTTAAGGTATATTATATATAATTTTTTAAGATACGTTTATTTTGTAATTTTTTAATGAATGCAGTATTTATCCTGTTTGTGAATGGAATAGTACGTCTAAAAATTAAATTATTACCTGCATATTAGTTCACTGTCAGGAGTTTTTGTTTTTATGACCTAATTAAAAACTGTTTATCATCCCTCATACTCTTTTGTATTACAAATGGCGGATTCTTTTGGAAACATCGAACTTGTTATGTTATTTTAATACTTAGGCTTTTGAGATCGGTGCCATGACTATCACCCAAGTACTTTGGGTCACTCTACATCAAAAACCACTTCACTACCACTTCATGACATTAAGTGTAGAGAGGGCTTGATAGTCCTAACCCAACTTCAAAAATAAAGACATTTATTCTTCCTAGTCAATGAATCGAAGACTTGTGCATTTTTAATTTACAAAAATTACAATTTTTTAAATTCTTGAAATATGACCTCACTATGAAGATTTTGATCCAAAAGGGGCGGAGCAGTGCCGTGAATGGCTAAAGCTTGACTAATCAGGGAATAGAATGGCTTTATTACCACAGGCTACCAGCTTTTCAAAAATGCACTAACTCCAAATTAAAAAGGTCAATGTTGTGTAGGGATAACACAAATATTTTTCATACACGTAATATAAAAAATATGTTTCAAAAGTTTTGGAGTCATCATTTTAGGGTAAAAATACAAAAAACCTTAAAATGAAACTTTAACTACAAAAGTGTTAATTTGTTTATTCAACAGTGTGAAATCAAAAGTAGCGGCTTTTCTTTAAATATTATAAATAAATTATTAATAGCTTGTCGGTAGGAACCATTTTTTTCCAATTGGAAGAAGCAAGCATATCGTTAGGTTCTTCTTTAGACTGAGTAAGGTTCTTTACTTAGTCTGACACTACCTGCCTTCTCTCGCTGTGTTAAAAGCGCAAGAAGCAACGGAGCATCCCCAAGATTTATCACAAGGTTTTCACAAAGTGTATCGTATAAATTTTAAAAATGTTTAGTTTTCATCTAAAATTCGTTGTTAGCAGAAAACAATGGTGACGTAGTGGCCACTGCACTCATAGTTAGGATTGATGATGACAGGGTCGTGTTTTGTCATCAACTACAGCACGTCGTTTAATCATCCATCTTCAAACTCTCGTTATCTACCATTCCAGGCTCGTTAATTCCGTGCAATATTGATGGAGCACTAGCATACCATCACGGGTTATTCATTGAAGCGCGTGTGAGTATTCTTGTAGTGGTCTTCTATCATTTAAGTTGATTGTTATCTTGTTTTGATGTAGGTTTTGTGAAACAAATTTAAAGAAATTCACTTTAAAACGTTTCATCTTAGAGTTTGGAAAATTTAAGCATTAAATGGTATTGATTGGTGATATAAATTTATTTGCAGTTTATTTAGGAAATTCTCTAGTTTGATATTCTCCTGAATAGTACATACTCGTATATATAATTGCTCTTTTTCTCTTTTACTATATAAAAGATTAAAACTGCAATAATATAATTTCCTACTTTTTGAGAAAATATCATTCTTGCGTCAAGTAGTTTTAATATGCCATCATTATGAAATAACTGTCTACTCTTCTAAATATTTCACCTACTTACTGATCCAATGAAGGGTACCTTAAACTGGATGATAAACTACGAAACATAATCAGATATTGATGATATGAAGTTTTCAAACTATTACATTCTAGATCGGATGAATTGGTGAAGAAGAAAATCGAAATTCCTCATTTTGGTACAAATTGTGGAATGAATTTAATCAGAGGAAAATGTAACTTTGTTTTTACAATAGTATAGATTGTTTTTAAGTTGATTGTCTTTATTAAACAGAATAAATTGGTGTGGGAAGAAATCATTCGAGATTACAGAAAGCCAACACGTCGTCTGGTCTGACCGAGTAGGGGAGGATTTATTGGACATCATCCTGAGGGAAAATAGCCCATAACACGATTACTACAAAGTCATCTGATCCTTACCTTGGCTGCTGATTGTATTTCTCATCTTTATAAAAATTGTGGATCTAATTCAATTATAGAAAAATGTAACTTTGTTCTTGCAACACTGTACATTTAAAAACTACCATATTTAGTTACCACAAAAAACGTTCAAATTGGCGTTTTTAAAACTAATCTATGTTATCGTTGTACCACATGAAATGTATCCTATGTAATCCTATGTGTAAATTAGACATTAAGCAAATTTCATAACAACAAATTGAAAAAAAATAAAAAATCAAGAAATGGCACTGAACGCAAACCATTTACCTTATGTAAAAAATTATGTTTAAAAATCTTTAGTTGAAGCTCAAAACCAAGAAAATAATAAAAATCACAAATTTCACAACAAAGTGCCCGATTTACGTACACACCATATGGTAGGCTAGGCGTACTGTGAAGCAAATAAACAAAACACAACAGGAAGGGAATGAGAGTAAAGAAGGATTCCTTCATTTTTTTATTTTTTGTTATCTATTTATTCAAATATGTTTAGTGTATATTAAATTAATCGTATGTGTTTCGTATAATACACTGATAGGAAGCAATTTATATAATTTTCATATTTTTGTTTGGTTTCTTATTGAATTCCTTTCTCAAATTATACGAACCAAAGTCATCTCAATTATTATAGGTTGAATTAAGTGATTGGTCTGCTTGAGCTGGTTGTTTTTATTATTTTAATTAGTTCAAGGTTGAATAAAACCTTATTCAAAATTGCACATGTCGGAAAAAACTTTTGAAATAGTATGAAGAGCAAAAACAAAACACAAAATACAGTATATAACACACTTTCGTTGTAAACCCAAATTGTACGCTGTATTAAAAATATTAATTTTACTGTGTGAAATACTACATTGATATACAGACTACACAAAACTACCTCTGAATGTGAGATTAAATAACACAAGAGATCACGAGAAAGAGCTAATGGAATTTCTAAACTAGTATTGATGATCTGCAAATCATTCCCAAATTAGATGGATTGAACGTAATATAACACTCTGTAGAGAGTTTTAACAAACGGACATTAATTGAGGCTTAGTACAGAACAATGACAGATAAACTGTTAAGTACTGAGTCAGTCCACTTGCGCTAGCAATATTTAAAACCATAATTATGAAATCTAATAAAAATATATAAATGAAAGGAACATGCAATAGTCTTCGAAGACATCCTATCACATTAGGATCAACACCTGGATAAGAAAATGTAATCCCGAACGCATTCGCCCACTTTTTCTTCCCACTAGAGCTTCTTGTACTTAATAATGTCCTTCCTAAACCATGATGTGGGTTTCTACTTTCGCAACTTCCTTTTACCAGTCTTCCTTTTCCACAATCAGCAGGATGTGGTACGTAAATCATGCAGTGAGACGTAAATCATGCAGTGAGACGTAAATCATGCAGTGAGACTTTTTGCGTTGGATTTCTAGTAACGATGTTAACATACCGTTAAGTTTTAATTTGAACATTTTCAGTGTCAATTTTTCTTTCAATAAATTATACGATGATGTACACAGCATCTTATATTTCAGGATCCGCCACATTTAGAAGGGATTTAGAAACCAGTTCAGAAAAATCACTCATAATGCTTAACGATGCCAACTGTCCACAATTATGTTACTCTTTCGAAATGCAAAATGCAATAACAAACTTAAATAAACGATATCGGTGTAATGTGTTCAGAAAAATTAAGCAGTCGTTCCTTTTTTACATGTTTGTTCATGTATGGCCAAGATGCTGACGCATCGCATATTTAATAAGCCGGCATCAACTTCAAGGGAAAAAATTTTAAACTTTTATTAAGAGAATAAAAGCACCTCTCAAATATAATGTTAATTCATTATTACTCTATTTAGCCAGCTACGTGGCAGTCATATTTCTATTTTACATAAAAAAGTGGTGCTTGTAAGTTTTATTTGCCATAATAAAACTTTACAATATCGATTATTTATTACTACGACGTCAAGATTTCTAGCATAATTTGTTCTTGCATTATTTCGGTGCAATTTTTACTTGAAAAATTTTTTTAATAAGTGTGGTTAACCTAAAATTATTAATTATATTCACTTTAAAAATAATTAAGTACCAAATACTTTTTTCAGCATACACTACCATTGAAAATTCATCTTATTTCTCAAACCTCTAATAACACAGAAACCACCGATTCTTGTAACAATATTCATTTCCTTCTTTGAATTTCAGTTAAGGAGACAAATTAAATTTTAGTACTTGACCTCCATTGTTCCGTACTTATTATCTGTATTATCCGATTATTAAGCACTCGCTCAATGTACAAGATGTAGCTATTGGCATTGCTGATGAGTCAGGACTAAAACACTGCAAATCAAGCTCAGCAGTGCAATGGTGCAAATAGTCCCAGACTGGAGGTTGGGGGGCAACAATTATTGTGCACATTTGGGTTGCGGTTACACTGCATGCTCTGTCTCACATTCCTGTAAGTATTGGTTAAAAATTCTCTTTTCTATCATATTTGTTCCTTGTGATTTGTACGTTTTTTATCTTATCTTATCTTTTAAGAAGAGGCAAATCCCTTTTTAAGCCTTATCTTATTCTGCCCGTCCTCATGGGCCACTGGCCTGTGCGAGAATCTTATCAAACAGATAAGGGGGAGAGTCGATACAGTACAAGATCGATGGTACTGATAAAAAGTGCAACGGTCACAGACAGGATTTGAACCTGCGCTATCTCCAACTCCAAATCTAATGTCTTAGACCAGGGGTGCCCAACCTTTTTTTACCCAAGGGCCACATTGTAAATAAAGCCTTTATGGCCAGGCGGGCCAACATCCCAGGGGATTTGGAACCCCAAACAAAACGTATTGCCCGAGGTTTGTTCCCGAAATCTTGTGCAAAATATGAGTTTTAAGGTTATTTGGTCCTTGTTTCCTGATTATTGTAATTTCTTATTATTTATTAATTGTTAGGTAAAGATTTATAATATATTATGTTTTTAGGTTCTTTTAGTAGAAATAAATATAAACCCAGGCTTTACGTGCGCTCTATTCGCCAGCCGGCAGCCACCACCGTAGTCAGTGAAATCTGTCTGCAACTACTTTACTTCTTTCAACACTCATACTCCACCAAATGAATACGGCTCGTTCTACGTGAAATCGGCTGGACTGCTTGGTTCTCAAAATTTGTATTTATTTAATATTTCAAATGCTTGTAAACAAATTTGGTTGTTTTGCCAACAAGGCGGGCCACATAAAACTGACTCGCGGGCCGGATTCGGCCCGCGGGCCGTATGTTGGGCACCCCTGTAGACCGCTCGGCCATCTGCACTCCCATTTACATAAGTGTTTACATTGTCTCGGGACTAACAATGACGGCAACGAGAAAATCACAGAATTTGCAAGCAAACTGAGTATACAATTATTTGGCATTTTAACATGTGCCATATTAAAACATGTAGTTGTAGACTAGAAATTTTGCATGCAACGTCAGCGAAACCTATTACGAATCACGTGGCGTACTCCAAAAAATGTTTCATAATAGAGAAAGGCGAATGGACTATGAGTTCATATTATCATCTAATACGCATAGCATTACAGTATGACCAGACAAGTTACTAATGGTTGTAAACCAGTCAATAAACCAAGTTGCGCTCCTTGCAAAATTCTAAACAAGTCCAGGGAATACAAAATAGTATAACGTAACGCGCATTGATATTGTAAAATTGTGGTTTCAAGAATGTAATTTATTAAATTAGTTTTTATTTTAATCGTTTTGGATTAGGATGATAGTATATAGATTTGATATGTTTCACGGAGATATAAAGAAACTATCAGCCAAATATGCTATATAAAAAGAGACAAAATTGAGGAATATTTTGAATTCAAAAGTACCAATAAAGTGTTACTTTGATGTGTAAAAATTAAATAGACAATAATTAAAAACTCTTGAACAGGTCCAACAACTAGATCTTTATTAAAAGTAACCAATTTAATCGAAATAAACATTTCCAAAACTCCATCTGCGTCTCTTAATGATAAGGTGGCAAAACCTATAAAACTATTTTAGTTATGAATTTAAAATTAATTGAATCTGCCTGCACAAAGAAATTGTCAATTTTAAAATATTCCACTCGGTGTGAAGTAAATTTAAAAAATTATGGATATGTTGGCAGTATAAGCTATGATATTAGTACAGTAACAAACCTCCATGAAAGCTGTAAGTGTGTGGGTGGATGTGTGTGTGCGTGCGTGCGTGTGTGCGTGCGAGTGTGTGCACACGCGCTGACAAAATTTCTAGAATTTCTAGCTAATAACAGTGTTCACAATGTTGATAGTTCGTCTAACCCCCGTAAAGAATTCTGAATTTCCTTTAATCAATTTCCAGTTTTACTCATGTGAAGATCTTACACTTACGCATCTTACACTACAAATATAAGAATTAATATATATGTAGTGTTATATGTAGAGATGAAATGGAGTAAATTTTACTATCTAATGAAAAGTTTTAGTTAAAAACAGCAGCTTTTTAAGATATTTTACTGGGTGTTTTTAAAATAACAATAATAATATTTCAATATATGTAATTACAACATCAAACTCAATATTTTCATACACAACTTTTTTCTACTTTCTTCTTTATCAAAATCTCCTAATTTAAATCCATCAATGCAAACTAGAATTTATCTCAACTTGAATCTGAAAGGTAATAAATTGTTTCTTTGATAATAATTACTTTCTTTAAGAAACAGAAGTTTCCTTTAACTGTTTACTTGGCAGTAAATACAATGAGTGTGTTACCCAACTGAAAATATACAAAGTGAGGATGATGTATCTGAATGAATACATGCTATGTAAAGCGTTAACTATTAATTGTGCTAGCTAGTTTAATTCTTTATAAAAACTTAGTCATATACAGTATAAATTGAAAATATTATATTTCACATAATTAGAAAATTTAAAAAATTCGTATATAGTAAATTATTATAGTTCGAGCATACCTTAAGAGCGTCCGGGAGAAAATTTGAGAGGAATTCTAAAATTTCGGGAAGTTCGTCTTCTTGAGCCAATCGAAAATTCTTCCCTTCGGGCAATAATTCCATTTCTTCATTGACCATGAAACAGACAAACAATAGAAACATTAGTATTGTATGTTGACTCTTCATTGACCATGAAACAGACAAACAATAGAAACATTAGTATTGTATGTTGACTCTTCATTGACCATGAAACAGACAAACAATAGAAACATTAGTATTGTATGTTGACTCTTCATTGACCATGAAACAGACAAACAATAGAAACATTAGTATTGTATGTTGACTCTTCATTGACCATGAAACAGACAAACAATAGAAACATTAGTATTGTATGTTGACTCTTCATTGACCATGAAACAGACAAACAATAGAAACATTAGTATTGTATGTTGACGATGGTCCTGAACAGATTCAACATTGATAAGCATATAAAGTATATTTTAGTTAAGTTTAAGTTACTATTGATGTTTAAAGAAAAACATTAACATAACTTGAGTTTTAACTGTAGGTTCAGCTGCAAAATAATTAATCTATTAATGTAATATACAACTTTTGACACCAGGAGAGGAAATGGTGTATAAATTAATAATTATATTATTTCTATAAATAAAAACTAGATTCAGATACAAAATGCAGATGGTGATGTTCTTTAGAGTTTAATGTTTTTACTAGTAGTGTCGCTTTGTTACTAAAAAAATATTGTGTAATTGTTCATATTTTAATTTTTGCAATGTTACCTCTTTTTGAAAATTAGGGAATCGTAATGTCATTGTAACTATAATTTAAAGGCTGATCAGAAACACGCCTTTAATACGCAAATTAAAATTAATCAATAGTCAACTAGGCTGTACCCACTTTAAGGTTAAACAAATAAAAAATATATTGAATCGAGTCTTACTATTAATAATGAATATACTGAAAGAAAATAATAAACAACAATGCTCGGGTTTAATTTCTAACAAATTTAACTGGAATACAGATATTAATTAATTGGCTGAGCGTTAGTGAAGATGCTTGAAGAATTTCATTTCTATTTGTCTGTCTGTCCGCGGAATGTCTCTATAACGACTGAACTACAAACAGGAGATTTTGCTTTAGGCTTTATTTCATTACAGACAATACCAATATCTATTCATTGTTTGAAATTCAGGATGAACTTTAGCAAATGTTTTTTCATTGGTCTGAGAGGTAACTGTGATGGCAACGCATGGAAATCACAAATTAGATAAATTTGAAAACCAGCCGAATAAAACATGGCATTTTAAGATGTGAAATAGTCACTTATGTAATCTAATTACTAGAATATTCAACGCCATCAATGGTGACTTGGTGTGTAGTCTGTTATTATTTAAACGCTCCTATGAAACCCAACTCGAAGAATATGTTATCATACATGTCTCGAAAAATATTTCACAGGTATACTTCTAATTTTGCTAAATAAATATAATAGGTACTAGTTCTATGATGGTGAATTTCCACCTATGGAGTTTGGATGAGCGTAATCAAAGTCCATTATTCAGTAGGCTGGCATAATTTCTCTCGTCTGTCGGGTTCTGTAAAAATTGCTATTCTGTATGATTGTCTGTCTCTACAAAAGACGACCCTAGATTGAAATGAGCTATAGATTTTAAATGTTGTAATTTTGTGAATCCTATAATGCGAAATGTGGTGTGGTATATTTTAACCATGTTGTTCACTGAAAAAATGTGTTCTGGTTCATTTGACAATGCACATTTCATTATTGTATGAAAAGAAACAACGTCACTGATGAAAATATTACATAATGGTGCTTGTGATATAGCGTGACTTCTAAAACATATCAATATCAAAGCATGAAGTACAGAAATTACATTAGAATAATGTTTGTACATAACAACTCACCGATACCCAGTAAAAACCATGTGAAAACCAAACAAATTGGAATCCAAGTGTTGGAATTTAGCATTTCACTATTGACGGAAAGTTCTCAATTAAGGGTCCTTTTATCAACTGTAAGAAAGGACCAAAATCCAAAACCTTTATCATGTTAATTGCATGAAACCTTCGAAACACGGCAAGCTTTGTGCCGAGGTTAAAAAAACACTTAATCGTCGTGATTTTGCTGTATCCTTTTAAGAAAAAGTATTGGACAGACGGTTTTAATATTTATTGTGTGCTTATTGTAGGTATATTTTTCGGAAAAAGTAATCATATAAGTATTATTTATTTAAAACTATCTCACTTACCACGAAAGTCCAAAATCCAAAACATACAAATACTTTTTTATACAATACCAGAATACAAATTTACTGGTCAATTGATAAATTTGACAGCATGAAAGGATTTAAACCATAACACGAGATTCTTATATGGCTATAATTATATTATGCTTTATGTAACAATAATTCAAACAACGCACAAAATTAATGAAAATATCTTACGTGAATTAAGTAGGCCTAGTAATAGAAACATTACATTACAATTATAAATCCAAATGGTGAGAGAAAATAAAGAGAGAATCACCTCAATGGAGTTTCTAATGGAATCTCAATATCGACATCTAATTAGGCAAGATGATGACGCAGATCTGTCTTTGCCAAATTTGCGGTCTACTGGAAGCAGCAAGAAAGCAGTCCAGCCACCGTGGATTGGCGGAAGGACAAGATCACAATCACAATTCTTTATTGCCAGAAGACATAACTTTATAACTATCGTGTAATTCTATATATTTATCAATAAATTATGTTAATGTTTAAAATTATTTTATGTAAACAATTGTTGTACCTAGTAAAAAAACAAGATCTACTTCTAAAATTAACAATGTCAACATAAGAATAGACATGTCAACACCCAGTGAGAGATGTCCAATCAAGTTGTATGTTCCATAAACTCGGTCACGCTATAAAACTCATTTAATATTAAATAACGCTTAAGCAATCGTTTAAAATGCAAAGGGTTCGTCTGGTACTTTATATTATCAGGAAGTTTGTTCAAAAATTTTACACCAACTTCAGATGGTAGGCTTTCGTAAGATTTTAGTCTATTTTGGGCAAATCTGAAATTTTCCCGGCCTCTAGTATTATAATTATGAACGTCCCTACCCTGCGTCAGCACACACTTCGAACGGCAATATATTATTGTCTCAAATATGTATAAGCAGGGCAGTGACAAAAACTCAAGTTCCCTAAATTTATTCCTGCACGAGTCCCTAATTTTCAATTTCAGAATCGCTCTGAGCGCTCTCTTCTGTAGTCTGAAAAGTCTCAGAAAAGCTGCATTCCCACAACTGCCCCATAATGCAATGCCATAGGACAGGTGGGGAAATACAACCCCATAGTAAGCCGTTCTCATGATCTGCCTTGAACAAAATTGTGACAGGTATCTCAGAGCATAAATGCCTGATGATACCTTTTTACATACATTGTCCACATGTACATTCCATGTCAAATCTCTATTTAAGAATATACCAAGGAATTTAGTACTATATACTTCGTTAAGTTGTTCTTCTCCCAACATCACTATTGGCCTATGACCGTTTACAGGTATTCGGTTACAAAAAAATAAAGATTGGTCATCGCTGTGCAGTAAGAGAGTTTTACCGAGCTGTGCAAAGTTGACTGGAAATGTCAGTTCCATCAGTGACGTACAGTAAAACAAAGAATGCTTAATTAAATGCCAGTGAATTTAATTGCGCTGTCTTCTCCCGAATGAACACATCAGAGGCTGTGCCCCCCCCCCCCCCCCCCCCCCCCCGCACCGTTCTGCCTGTGCGTTGCTCATAATTGCTGACACAGTTGCAGTTACTGGAATGTCTGCTCTGACTAATCATTCATAAATGGAATTAAAAATAATTTAAATGCTCAACGAGGCCATACACTTTACGGTGATTGAAATTAGTTAGAAAATATGCAAAAACGTTAAGCTTTGTGAACGTAATCCCTAACATTTGCTAATTTACAGTATGTAATGTAAATATACTTTAATAATGTAATGTTCATATTAGTTTAAAATACATTAACTACTGTATGTAATATTGTCGAAACAGTAACACACCCCACTCCTCCATAACGTATTTGGAAATATATAAAGTTAGCCCGATATGTTGTGTGTTATTGACTACAATTAAATTTATATAATTAGGTAACTTCCCCTATTACATTTTCGAAATTAAATCTGAATTCAAAAATTTTGAAATAAATTATAGACATTCCTTATCAAAATGAAAACACTATTTGCTGTTATTTGTACAGTAGATAGTTACAATTTTGTATTTGACGATAAATTGTTGAACTTTTACCTTTTACGAAATAAGCCTCCATTTCATTTTGTTAAATAACTTTAAATGTGCATCATCGGAGTTTACATTTAGTTTATGAGTAGTAAAAATAAATCAAACTAAATGACTATCACGAGTTACTAGCAGTTACCCGCGGTTTCGCACGCAATTTCTCAGGTTTTGAACCTGTATGAGGAGTGAATTTTATTTCTGACATCAATGATTAGTTTGCCACTTTCCTGATCAAGAAAAAAATTATATATACGTACACAGCTTCGAGAAGCCTACTTTTGTCAAAATACAACTAATTTAGGTTTCATAAAATTATTTAAATGTAAAGTAAAAGTTAGACTACATTGCCTCTTATATCTGCACTGCTAGCAGTTACCCGCTGTTTTGTACGTAATTTCTTAGGTTTATGACCTAGGGTTTGAGTGAATTATACAGGGTGTACAAAATGAAACCCAGATGGGATTTTCCGCTACTTTAAAGTCCATTGGGGCGCAGCCCAGAGGGACATTCGAAATGAGAATAGGAAAATATTCGTCCCAGAAACCGTTAGAATGTCCATGTAAAAGCTGAGTACAATCGGTTGAATAGTTTACGCGTGAAAGCAAAACAAACAAAGGCACTTTCACATTTATATTATTAGGATAACAAAACAAATGTTCATTGTGGTAAGGGTATTATAATTTACTGAACCGTTAACAATGCTAATTAACAGCTCCATTCTCGTCTCAGTCTCCAGAGGGTGAATGTATAAATTGTCAATTTAACTATTAATATATCACCATCGTTGGTATAGTACGTAGGCTAGTATCGCTGGGTTGCTTGCATTTATTAATGGCTAATACAGTGCAAATGCAAGAAAAGGTCATAAACGTGGGTTATTTAGTTATATACTTTAAATTTTATTGTCATATGTCACTATACAGGATGGTCATATTTAACTATTTAATTTTTAAAACCTCTCGAAGATTAATAAATAAAACTTGGAAGCTGTTTTGGAACTGTTTGGCCTACTTTTGGTGCATTTATATTGTAAATTTCATGTTGTCATTGCGTTAATTTTCCATACGAAGATTTTACAGTACTTATACTGTTAATGAGTATATATTCATGCTGCTGATCGCGGCTCGATCTTCACACACAGGCTACGCCCATGTGGAGATCATTTCCTGTTTTTGTATATAATGTTGTGATATGTGTATCTATGCGAAAATAAATATTCATTTATTCATTCATTTAAAACGTTGGGTAAAGTCTCAATAAGGGGAAGGGCTTCCGCAACTCCAAATTTTAAAATACCAATATTTCTGCTGCCATGTCTAGTTTTAAGGGAGTACGAAAAAGTATTTTTGCTCACAAGAGTTTCTTGTAATTAAAATGTTGGGTATTAAAATTTCTGAAGGAATGTTAGAGATAGAGAGTTCATACTATCCAGAAACTTTTTTTAACTCTAACTTATTTGTGTGAGTCGTGCATTTGCTTCTCTTGAAAAACATCTAGACGCATTCGTCTAGGACACAAAAAATAATTTTGGACAAACCTCACGAAACTCGGTGTAAGTTACGATTTTGTGTATTGCATACGTACTACTATTAAGTTACGATGTCCAGTATTCGAAATCTTTATGGAAAGGAACTAACAATCACACAAAAATGTATTTGTTACTCAATTTTACCTTGAAAAAATGAAACTAAAAGCTCTTTACTGAAATATTTCTCATATTGATTTTATTTCTCACCATGGATTAAATTTAGATGATAGGATGATTTCTCATATTGGAATAATTTATTTTTATGAGATATATATATATATATATATATATATATATATATATATATATATATATCTAGATATGAGATATATATATCTTATCCTATATCTTATATCTTATCCTATATATCCTTTTATATATTTATATATATATATAAGGCACTAGATGAAAAGATTTAACAAAACATTGGCGAAAATATAACAGTACTTTATTTTTAAAGGTTCACGTTTGAACAAATGTTTTCTATTTATGAATGGGAATCGTGTACTCAAGTATTATATTACACAAGCATCTACTTATTCTTACAATTTTTGGCGTGAATGACATTATCTAAAACTTCAAACTACAGAACGAAATGCTATAATCTTTGTAATAGTGTATCTAACGTCACAGTGGTCACTTATAAAATGGTTGTTGGACTGCACTTTTATGTCACTTTAACTTTGGGAACAATACTGAAATCTCATAAAATGCTGACATAACTACTGTAAAACTTAATACATTAAACCTTGTCTGGAGACGGGAATAGCCTTTACTGGCCAACATTTATCTCAGAAATTGTTGCCATTTAAAAATATATTTTATATAATTGTATGGAGGTATTCTTTCAAGACTTTAATAATTAAGAAATCTGTCAGATTGAATAAGAAAATTTAATAATAAGATTTTAAATACAACGAGCACAAAGTGGCTTTTAAATATTATTGTATTAGTGCTCCATTAAAAGTATTAATGGATGAATAAAAATCACACAAAAATGCCAATTTACAGGGTCTTTGTGATTTTGTAAATGGATGAACATTTAAATGTTGGATTTTTGTTTTTGATTTTGGATGTTTTAATTCATCTATAAAAAGATGTTCTGCTATTTATGGTTATTCAACAATGAAACAATGACCAATTAAGAATATTCTATAAATACATATAATTTGAATAATGATGTTGTTTCATGTGTTGTATTAATGATCTTTATGAAACAAGAATGTAGGAAAATCCGATACAGATTACTATAACAACATTCAGCAAACACACAAGGTTTTATGCCATACACGATCTATAACAGTTTATATTTATAGTTCACCCTAAATCTGATTCTAAAAATGGTTTTAAAACTGAAAAACTGAAATCCTGTCATAAGTGAGATGTCCTTGGATTTTTTATCGCTATCATTTTCAAATCTAATCGTCTGTAGTTTAAGTTAAAGCAATTTTTGGACACTTCAACGAAAAAGAAACGGTCTAAAACCGATAATATTTTTTATATTCTTTTATAACTTACGTAAACTATGCATAAATGACCGTCCTGGGTTATTTATTTAAGTTAAATCACCCCTACTGTAACTATTTTTATTGAAAATTTCATACTAATTCTGCTGTAGAAAAGAATAAGTATTCTTTCTTAACAATGCTCTAAAGAATTGACTTCTTCTTAATATTTTAGAGTGAATGACATTGTTAGTGAATTATTGTAGCTTAATTAGTATATAGTAAAAGTGTTATGAATTTAATAACTAGTAAAAATGGGAATGAACAAAATTTCCCTAGTTTTGAATATAAGAAACTACACGAAGTTAGACAATAACTAAATACTGTACATAGAAATCTTTTCTTGAGATTGTTGTGCCATTCATTCCCATCTAAATCTTAAATTTTCTAATTTAAACAGTAAAAAGTATCATCTATTATAAATAACTCTCGTTTAAACAGCATAGGATTCAAAACGTATACAAAACCATACCGTTTTCTTTAAATATATATTTATATATTTATACCATATATATTTATCAAAGGCGAAGTATAATTTAAATGTTGTAGACGTTTTAAAGGGCATAGAATAAATTATGAAACAATTACATTACCCGTAACCCTAACACGGATTTCGTCAACGGAAAAAAACTCAGTAATTATTTTATAAGGATTCATAGTAATTCATTTGGTAATTAAGAACAAAAGTACCTGGAAATAATGCAACGTCAAAACTGTGAATATAAGGTGGAAATTCTGGATAGATGCGGTTAAAAACTCATTAAAACTGTGAAAGAAAACTGCAGGACAATTGTTTAAAGTTCACGGTGTCTTAACGGGAACATTCTCATTTCCTTATTACATTCTGTTCGCTAAAGAAAGAAATTAATTTATTTTTCCAATTTTAATTTTTGCTTGGTATTATCCATTACATGAACGGTTTACCTGTATTGCAAATTTTATCCTTTTCACATAGATATAATTTTGAAAGACATACCATCCTGTAGTACTTTTAGTAAACATGCGATAAATAGGGTTCAAAAAGTTTTAATCATCTAAAAATATTCAAATTTTTAAAACCTTTTCCAAAAATCCAAATGGATTTTGAGTAGTTTCTCATCCCTCTTTAGAACAATAGAAATTATAAATTAGTATAACTCACTTTTCATACTATTATTTTATATTATTAAAAAAGATTTTATTCATCTGCGTACTCCAGGTAAGAGATATTTCTAAGGGCCAAGCGACTCGGAAATTCTCAATGGATAAAGTTTTATAAAACAGTTTAAATCCCTCAAGAAAGTATTACTACCACTTACTCCGTAATACATACAGTTACAGAGTTCTAATCACGTGATTAGTTTCCATTGTTTGTATACGAACCGGCCATGTTTATCTGCCCACTTTCCCGCAATCAACATGGACGGTTTCCATGGCAACCGGGTAACTTTGCTCTGATGGTTATCTCCCACCACTTCCCGTTTGTCACTGAAAATATATTGCGTGCCATTTTATCTCTAAATCTTAATATGCGATGTCGCAAGAATTCGTCCTCTTCTACGAGGTACGTAATAGAGGTATGGCACGCCATTTTAAAAACAGTACTTTTAGTAAGTAAGTAAAGTAAAGTAGGGATGCTTTATTTTACCAGGCGAAGTTAGAGCTAAGAAGCCCTCTATAACACTTAACCTGGGGACCAACGGTTATAAGGTGACTTCCGAACCACCACCAATGGCCGGGCAGGCGGGCTGCTTGCAAGGACAGGATCGCTCAACGGTCACTAATCCAAGCAGCTGCCACGCTCGATTTTGCTTATCTGGATATAACCGTTATATCCGCTACACTGCGCCATTGGCTCTAGGTAGATCTTTTTACAAAATACGTCTATTGCCCTCATGGTAGAAATTAAGGAATGTGTCGGAGCCCAAACCCATCCCCCGTTCCAAATGTTATACACAAGTGATACATTACGTAGCCTATGGAAACAATGACTACCCCAAAAGCCCAACCAAGTTTGTTTATGAACCAAGGAAAAAATAAAAGTTTTATAAAATGCATTTAACATTTCCTAAACTTTTTGTATTCCACAATTTGTTTGGATCTCAAACTGTTGTTAAAAAATCAATAGTCAATATTTCTGTTGTCAAACATCTACTTACTTCTTCCGAAAGGACATTTTTTACTATATTACTTAATTTTATATACCGTTATTATATGACTAAGTTCTAAAAACTTCTAAATAATATGTTTCCTATTTTCGACCGAATTATAATTCTAGAAGCTTTGGGTCTTTCTAGTAAGCTTCATCCGTGGTGATACGATTCCACTGTGAGACCTCTTCTAACGCTAGGATACGAGAACGTAGTCAGACAACCAAAATTCCAGACGGATAAAGTAGTTTATAATCAGAACAGCCTTTCAAACATACTAATTTTTCTGACATCCACTGAACCATTTCCTTGTTCCCAGTGGCATGCAATACCAATAGAAATGGTTTCTGGCTTTAAAAACCTCAGCATTTCCCTTAACGGTACTTTCTGCGTTGTATACTTGATGGAGGTCACGATATTTTAATATAAAAATTCATTTTTATTTCTTTCACAATATAATTTAATAATAAAATTACAATTCATAATATTTGTATTTCCAATGAAATTTACAAAAGGTTAAGAAATACATTCATCTTTAAAAACAGTCATACTTATACTTTCAATTTTGTTTCTTTTAGTCCAGGAAGATTCTTTAAAAACTAATTGATGATTCAAAATTTATATGGTAATTTTACTTTATAGCATGTTCCACTAATTTAGATTTTTAAACGATATCTTTTTTATTATAAATATGTTTGTTTAGTCTCGTTTCCACAGGGCTTGATGTTTGTCCGATATAATCTTTTTGCATCAAAAGCCAATTTTATACATTACATTCTAAGTTTCTAGTTGTTTGATTTTTTGTTTTAATTTTGTTAAGTCTTAGATTATTCAGCCTCCTGAAAATTCTGTGACATTTCTATACCATTAGTAAAAGAAGAAATACATTTAAAAATTATTGATTTTAATCCATATTGTTCTACATAATACTTTTGTAATTTACTACTCTTTTGTCTTTACAATTAGTTTGAAATTTTATTCTAACTGCTTTATCATATTTTTTATACTTTACACACGTTTTCCATTTAGGATGATGGCTTAACTGGCGAAAGTGCTTTTTTATTAAATTATATTGTGAAAGAAATAAAAATCTCATACTGAGAAAAATACTAGTCCAACAATATCAGAACAAACTTTAAAAATAAGTTTTTTTTATGCTTCGTTTAAAGTTTCTTATTGACCTTATTGACTTTGATAATTTGATAGAATTTCAAGTTACAGGACACTTGTCATCGCTAATGTTACAAAAATAGGACACTAAGTTTTGAGGATTGAATTAATCTTTTTCATCAGATATCAAAAAAAAGTTAAGGATGAATGTACACAAAAATGATTAAAAACTGGAAAATACCGAAGTCAAAGTTAACAACAGAAAAAGTTGTACCTAAATAAACTCAAGTATGTATGTGAGGGCTTAGAGCGATATCAATTGTCAATGCACAGAACAATTGAACTGCGTAACATCCGTATGTAACACAATTCCTTGAGGCTTTTGACACCTGATGAAGGGGTTAGAACCTATCCTTGAAACGTAGAGTTCTATATCTAGGACAGTAACGATAGCAAATGTTCAAATGACTGTTATCTTACCAATTTCTGTATGGTTTCTAAAACAAACTTTTTGTATATTTATTACAACCAGGTAGAAGTACGCCACGCGTAACAGGTTTCGATAAGATTTCTCACAACATTTCCAGTCATTGCTCATTTCAATCTTATCATATCATGCGGACAGATAGACAGACAATCATACAGAGACGAAATTTATACATTCTTCCAGAAGACAAGAGAGAAATTGTGTCAGCCTACAAAGTGATAGGATTTAGTTACTCTCAGCTAAATCTCAAGTTTGGACATGTTCCAACATAGCCCCAATCTTGCCATTGTAGAAATGCCAAAGTTTCATGCGGAGTTTATAGCTTCAGATGAAATCTATCTATCTTTCCACATGATACATTAACAATTTTGGTCAGATTCCGTTATATGCCCCCAACGCTTAAACTTTTTTCAATGAACTTAGAATGTTATAAAACGATGTAGTTGAGTAACAGAACTAACATTCCATCAATCAACAAGCATTTCCAGGTATTGCGGTCGGTATTGTTGTCGCTGTTATCTTATCTTTCTCGAGAATCCCGATTACGGCAGGCCGCGCGGCATCACATGATTATTTAAGTTTTTTGCACGGTACATAATTGCCTTTCCATTAAAATTCAATTTATATTTCTGATTAGACCCTCTAGAATTTGATATTTTACTGATATGTACTATCTCGAGGGATGTTTTTCTTTCGTTGACCACCAAAGGTGATGCCGAAGGCCGCGCTGATGGCCAGAGGTACTCGCATTTTGGGTGGTGGAGTGTGATCAAGAATAATAATAATAATAATTCTTTATTGCAGTAAAACAATTAACAAAATTTCATTGCAAGCGTCATTTCAACATATTGATTTAAAAATCTATAAACTAAAACCTATCTTATCATAGGTACAGTTATGAATAAAATTATGAATAAAAACAAGTTTTGTGTTTTTTTTCCAATAAAGAGTTTTGTTTTTGTTGAATTTTTGTGCTTGGAGAAATGAAGGGGTGTGGTCGATAAAATACGTAAGTACCCTTTTTTTCTTAGCTAGTAACCAATTTTAATTCATTATAATCATCCGTAAATGAAAAATTAGCGTTGGGGGCATATCGTTTTATAACGTTCTAAGTTCATTGAAAAAGTTTAAGCGTTGGGGGCATATAACGGAATCTGACCACAATTTTTTATGGAGTTGGGTTTCACAACAGTGTTTAAATAATAAAGTCTACACAACAAGTTATCAAAATACGATATATTTAGGTTACTTTTGTTAATCTGTTAATCACGTGACTATACTCAGTGTATTTACAAACGTATTTATTTTGCAAGTTTCTTGTTGCTGTCATGTTTACACATATGCCAATGTAAAAATGTTTGCTACCGCTCAGCCAAATCCCATGGAGAGACTTACACTATCATCCAACTCAGTGTTGCCTATATGGAGATAAAACATTACGCAATATTTCAAGCTATTGGTCAGCTCATTTTCGAGACTACGTGTGAGCTTGATACGCAGATCGACAAAGATTGTTTACCTCTAAAGCTCAGTCAGCCAAAAATACACAAGCATTACTTGATTAGTTCATTGTTTATAACGTTTCGCAAAGCCACTTATCATTTTGACAAACGATAAGGACTTCCGAGAACCCAGGCACAGCTGCCCTAGGACACAGTCAGCGCGTGTCGTAGATAAACACAAGACGCTGACTTACGCAGTCGCAGCTTAGCTCACTCTTGCAATGAGTGGCCTTCATTGTCTGGAACTCACAGATACCTCGGACCAAGACTGTCTTACTGTACTTGTGCGGAAGTAGTTCATGATAAAACCTGAAAAGTACCAGAAGTTTCGATTGTCATCAAATCTTGCTCCAATATTCATCCCACCATACAACCTTATTACTACCTTATTATCTGTACTGGCGATTATCTTGATATTAACCAATTAGAAAATGTTCCTCAAATTCTTTACGCCTTTAATTTTAGACATGGAATATAGATGTCCCATCTTAAAGTGGCAGAATACTAGCATGTTCAAGTCATATTAACCCAAGAACTATACGACTTTACAAGCATGTGCTAAATTTTAAGAGTTTCCTGCTACACCAATATTGGAACTAAGGGTACTACATATAGTTAAAGTAACAGAGCACTAGCATGTTTAACTCATATTAACCCAAGAACTACACGACTTTACAAGCCGCTAGCAACTTTATGGAGTTTCCTGCCACACCAATATTGGAACTAAGGGTACTACATAAAGTTAAAGTAACAGAGCACTAGCATGTTTAACTCATATCAAACCAAGAACTACACGACTTTACAAGCCGCTGGCAACTTTCTGGAGTTTCCTGCTACACCAATATTGGAACTAAGAGTACATACAGTTAAAGTAGCAGAGTACTAGCATGTTTAACTCGTATTAACCCAAGAACTACACGACTTTACAAGCCGCTAGCAACTTTATGGAGTTTCCTGCCACACCAATATTGGAACTAAGAGTACATATAGTTAAAGTAGCAGAGTACTAGCATGTTTTAACTCATATTAAACCAAGAACTACACGACTTTACAAGCCGCTAGCAACTTTATGGAGTTTCCTGCTTCACCAATATTGGAACTAAGGGTACTACATATAGTTAAAGTAACAGAGCACTAGCATGTTTAAGTCATATTAACCCAAGAACTACACGGCTCTACAAGCCGCTGGCAACTTCCTGGAGTTATTTCCTGTCCCAATATTGGTACTATAAACATATATGAGTTAAGTTACAACGCAATGTTGTTATTACGCACACAAACGCTTTAACACTTTTTAATATTTTTATAAGTTATTCATAAAATCAATCTAACTTTTTTCTATATAGTATACAGTACATTTTAAAGAAAAAGTAAACTGCATTTTGCTGCATTTTACTCAATTCTAGATAAACAAAATAAGAGCGTTAAAGTTTGAGATTTAACATTATCCTTTTGGGATAAAACTCACGATAATTTCACTAGAGGTTCAGGTTGAGATTTTCTTAAGGTGAGTAAAGTTGATATTAGTTTTAGGTATATTTTGTGTTAAAATCAGCCTTTTGTAAATGTCCTAATGGTAGAAAATTCCCACATAACTCTGTCGAACATGACCTCCAGAGCCCAAAACTATATATAACAAAAATCAATTTGTACATATTTTTATTAAGTTCGTAGGTCAACTCGGTACGCCAATTTCTTGCCAATATACGGGCGTTTAAAATTTTAATACAGTTCCGAACTCCGTTATTTATAGATCTAAAGAGAAATCAACAGGTTTTTGGAATATCATTTCCAACACATTTTGGAATTAATAATTGTTCTGTAACTCGAACTGTTTTCAAGATACTGACGACATGTAAATCCCATATGAATGTTTCAACCACCGAGAACTGGTGAATGAATACTGAAACAATTTCAAACATATCACAAAATTTTTCACTTATAAATATCTCTGGCATGTTTATTGGCCAGCTTCTTATGCTATATACCATTCAAAATTCATAATTTTGTTAATTATGGACCTAGAGAAAAAAATAAGAATTGTTTTGGGATGCTTATAGAATTTCATAAACTTTTGTTTCTAAGAAATAAATTAATAATATTTCTGCTGTCACAAAAACTATCCGCTTCTTCCAACTGAACTATTAGTATAAGGTTTTGCTGGCTTTTGGTATTTATTTTACCAAATCTCACACATTAAAACCTTTACAACAATAGGCCTCCGGTTGTGATTCTAAACATATCTATTTCACTACTCCCCCCCTCCCTCAAGCACCACCAACCACTTCCACTTGCACCAATGGCGGCTGTATTTAAAAATGCATTGAATAGGCGTTCAATTATTCAAGAAAACTTTCCCACGACAGCCAATACAAGCCAAGGTGTGATTTTTTTTTAATCCCTTAACACCGCCGAGGTTATAAGCACATTAAACAGCACATTAACATTTGGTTTTGATATTTAAAACTGCAACTTCCATTGTGTCACTTAATGGTTGTGATCGCAGTAGGAAGACTTTGAATTTTCCTGGAGTCTGTCTTAAATATCTGATCGTATTGAAAAGTTGAGTATTAACTATTACTATCAGTTACTATGTGGTTCATCAACAATGTTAAAATTAAAAAGATAAAATAGCTTTAATATTTTAACAATTTTTATTTATACATCTATGGTGTAAATTAAAACCGTATCCCCGTTACAATATTATCAATAACCCTGTACCATTGTATTGGTTTATGTTCATATCACTAGCCACGTTCAGTTCAAAATCATACGACAATTTATTACTCATTTTCGATTTAGTTCCTCAAAAACCCGTATGGAAAGAAGTCTTGTGAGCATTAATCGAATTTGACCGATTTGATTATTGTACCTACAATGTAAATGTGTATAATACTGTCCTTTCTGTAAAATTGGTTTGTATGAATAATTAGTAGTGAGTTTACCTTTGTTCATAAATTTGTTACCAATAAAATAACTCATTAAATTGTATTGCTCTTTGTTTGTCAAACAATTCAGATCAGTATTAAACACGTTTTCATCAAATTCCATCTTGGCCAGAAGAGCACGTTGCTGGGCCGGCCATTACGTTATTAATTCCTTTTATTGCACTGGATACACATTCTGATATTTCTGTATTAGTACAATATAAGTACTAAATCGTGGTATAATATTGTTGTCAGAAAAATCCACCACAACATAAAATTTCACCATGGCAGAGCCCATTACGTTTTAGTTAATAACTTTTTACTGTGTTTGGTCCAAATTTTTGATACTTCTGTAAAAATTCATACTAAATGAGTACTAATTCGTGGAATAATGGTTTTCATGAAATTATGACATGGCATGAAATTCCAAGACCGAGTCCGATATGGCATGAAATTCCAGTAACATGCCGGCTCGGCCTTTACTTATTTGTTAATAACTTTTTATTGCTTTCGGAATAATTTTTGATACTGCTGTACAAATTAGTACAAAATACTAAATCGTGGCTGGGCCAGCAATATGGATATATTTGTTTTAATGTGTACATATATCTCTAATGTTAAACTGTCACTGCCTCTTTTCCCAAAAAACTTTTATGTTCTACGGCATGTTTCTATACGAAAATAAATGCCAATTTTTGTATCAGTGAATTATCATATGATAAATGAACACCTCAAATGGTCTCGTATAATGCTTATGATAAAATATTAACCAAACTTTGACTTTAAAATACTTTTTAAATGGGGTTTTGAAGACGAAGGTTGCCGTAGTTTGCATAAGAATGTAGCAACATTATAATATTCCTTACCTTCATTATTAATATTTTATTCTAACAATAACAAGTAAAAGTTCAATCAAAATGTTGAGGTTTTTATAAAAATATCACATTTTTAAATATTATTGTGAACAAATGCAATAAGTAAAACAGACCCACTAAAATTGATACAACACTGCAATTTGCTTATTGTTGCTACAGAATGTGTGAGCAATGAATTCAAAAAAACCCAAGACTTTAGGAGTCAAGTCTGTGACAAAGTCAGATTTCAGAAGCATTGAGCGGAAGGTGAACTGGAGCAAACTCAACATTCACATTGAATCGACCTTTCCCAGCATAGCTGTATTATAGGTAGATTATCGTGCTAAGTTTGACAGAATACAATGGATATAAAGACCGCCCAAAAAATTAAAAGTAATCGTAATCGTAAATAGTAATCGTAATAATAGCACTAAATGTTCTAAAAATAATAACTATATTTTCCGTTTGTAAAGAATCAAAACGCATTGTGAGTGTCATTGTTAATGTACTTTTAACTGTATATTGTTATCAAATATTAATTATTAGATCTATAAGACAACCTTTGATAAAAAAATCCGTCTTAGTTAATTTTTGACAGAAGTAGACTTCTCAGATCTTTGATATATTCTTGATCGGGGAAAAAGGCAAAATCAAGTATGGAACAAAATATACTAAGAAAAAAGCGTCAGAAATATAATTCACTCGAACCAGCAGTGGTCATACACGTGCAACGCCTACTAGATTGCATGCAAAACAAGGGGGTAACTGCTAGCAGTGCAGATATAAGAGACAATGTAGTCTAACTTTTACTTTACATTTATAGATTGTTATGAACCTAAATTAGTAGTCTTTTGACAAAATTAGGCTTCCCAGAGTTATGTATATACAGTATATATACTTTCTTAATCGGGAAAGAGGCAAAATCCGCCAAAGTCGGAGTAGATTACAATGGCCATAAATATACCCTTTTTAACACATTTTGTTGATCGTGGGACGAAGGAAAACTCAAGATTAGCGTCGGAAATATAATTCACTCGAACCAGAAGTGCTCATACAGATGCAAAGCCTACGAAATTGCGGGCGAAACCGCGGGTAACTACTAGCAATATGATAAATGGCTGGCATTTACGCCGCAAATAACAGTGATAAATGAAAAATACAAATTTCGGTTACTCCATACATCCATTTATACACCATCCTGGCTGTATCTACTTTCATCCGTGTATCTGCTCCATTAGACACTGTCCAGAAAAGAGTTAATAAGGTATCTATCATGAAATAAATCACACGCTTTCTAGTCCCTCAAAAAGAATTTATTCCAATCAATTCTTTACCAGTTGTGACCTACTTTCTTTCCTTTGCATAGAAGAAGGTGATTTTTATTCAAACGTTTTCAGGCGAGCAAGATTGCGCAAGCAAATGTTCAGTAATGTAATCAACATTCTTGTATAACAGATAAACTTTGTACCAAACAAAGTCTCTAACAACCGAGATATTTTTATAATCCAGATAGGGAAATGTTCTTATAACTTAGATATTGTTAGTATCCAAACAAGGAAATGATTGTAACAGCTAGATAGGTGATTACGGCAAGATTATACAAGGACGTGATGAGTAATTTAATCAACATTCTTGTATAACAGATAAAGTTTGTACCAAACAAAGGCTCTAACAACTAAGTTATTCTTATAACCCAGATAGGGAATTATTCTTATAACTTAGATATTGTTAGTATCCAAACAAGGAAATGATTGTAACAGCTAGATAGGTGATTACGGCAAGATTATACAAGGACGTGATGAGTAATTTAATCAACATTCTTGTATAACAGATAAAGTTTGTACCAAACAAAGGCTCTAACAACTAAGTTATTCTTATAACCCAGATAGGGAATTATTCTTATAACTTAGATATTGTTAGTATCCAAACAAGGAAATGATTGTAACAGCTAGATAGGTGATTACGGCAAGATTATACAAGGACGTGATGAGTAATTTAATCAACATTCTTGTATAACAGATAAAGTTTGTACCAAACAAAGGCTCTAACAACTAAGTTATTCTTATAACCCAGATAGGGAATTATTCTTATAACTTAGATATTGTTAGTATCCAAACAAGGAAATTATTGTAACAGCTAGATAGGTGATTACGGCAAGATTATACAAGGACGTGTTCAGTAATTTAATCAACATTCTTGTATAACAGATAAAGTTTGTACCAAACAAAGGCTCTAACAACTAAGTTATTCTTATAACCCAGATAGGGAATTATTCTTATAACTTAGATATTGTTAGTATCCAAGCAAGAAAATTATTGTAACAGCTAGATAGGTGATTACAACAAGATTATACAAGGACGTGTTTAATAATTTAATCAACATTCTTGTATAACAGATAAAGTTTGTACCAAACAAAGGCTCTAACAACTAAGTTATTCTTATAACCCAGATAGGGAATTATTCTTATAACTTAGATATTGTTAGTATCCAAGCAAGAAAATTATTGTAACAGCTAGATAGGTGATTACAACAAGATTATACAAGGACGTGTTTAATAATTTAATCAACATTCTTGTATAACAGATAAAGTTTGTACCAAACAAAGGCTCTAACAACTAAGTTATTCTTATAACCCAGATAGGGAATTATTCTTATAACTTAGATATTGTTAGTATCCAAACAAGAAAATTATTGTAACAGCTAGATAGGTGATTACGGCAAGATTATACAAGGACGTGTTTTAAGTAATTTAATCAACATTCTTGTATAACAGATAAAGTTTGTACCAAACAAAGGCTCTAACAACTAAGTTATTCTTATAACCCAGATAGGGAATTATTCTTATAACTTAGATATTGTTAGTATCAAGCAAGGAAATTGATTGTAACAGCTAGATAGGTGATTACAACAAGATTATACAAGGACGTGTTTAATAATTTAATCAACATTCTTGTATAACAGATAAAGTTTGTGTACCTACAAAGGCTCTAACAACGATTATTTAACACCATAGATAGTAGTTTATTCTTATAACTTAGATATTGTTAGTATCCAAACAAGGAAATGATTGTAACAGCCAGATAGGTGATCATGGCAAGATTACACAAGCAAATGTTCAGTAATTTAATCAAAATTCTTGTATAACAGATAAAGTTTGTACCAAACAAAATTTCTAACAACTGAGTTATTTTTTATAATCCAGATAGGGAATTATTCTTATAACTTAGATATTGTTAGTATCCAAACAAGGAAATGATTTTACTCGTAACAGCCAGGTAGGTGTAGAATAGCACTATTTACTTTGCATATTTTCCAAATCGTTGTTGTAGCTTATCTTCCTTTCAAAGATTCTCTTATAACAATCCCATTCAATATATTCTACATGGAGGTGCTATAGAGTCACTGTGTAATAAAGATACAAAAAATAACATATATTTGACAAAATGCGTATCTCATCTACTTTACGATAGAGATCGAAAGTAAAATAACAAAAACCAAATTATTATAATACGCGAAAGCAACCTCGAAGAAGGTCATAAGCCATCATAAGCCAATTATATAGTGTATAATGAGAGCCATGTAGATGTGGGAAGTTTTTCTACATTTAATTCACAATGTAGACTGTATGATTTATTTTTATATTTGCTGTTTTGGAAAATGACCCTGAGATTAAATATCTTGCAAGATTTCATCCAATTATATGATAGTTCATCCAGTGGTGGTGGGATGATAGGCTACACATTTTTCAGTGTGCTTATCAATTTCAGTAATTTGACTCGTGGGAATGGCTTTGTACGAATACTTTTAACGAATGTTATGTTTCATTATATCAACCATATACGAAATATAATTATCTTTCGACTGTCTCAAAAGATATGTTTTAGCTACGACTCACGTCATCTATGACATCGATGTTACAAACGATGGTGTTCTATTGCGAATGAAGTGTACAGTAGCAAGTGTGCAATAACTATCGACAATCCTATCTGCGAAAACTTGCATTCACACAGACATAATAGCAGGGGAGCCGATGGAAATAATTCCACCGCTTTTGAAACAGCACGGGATTGTCCTGCATGAAAATGGGACATTTGCATGTAAATTAAAACGTCGTGTCCTTCCTAACACAGTCATGTTATGATCTATCTTTCATGCGCGGATAAGGTAACATCGTTTAGCGTTTTACTTAGTTCCTCGTATATTGAAATGTCTCCTGCAGTGTCGTTTGTGCTATTTCAGTTTAGTAATATTACCACAGTGTTAATGAACTTGTTTAAAGTTGTATGAAATTTAAATAAAAATTTCGTTTTTATATTTTTTTTTTACACACTTTAATGCTATGACTTTTTATATGACTTTCCATTACTTAACACAGAATTAACATTTACGAATCCAACTCCCTGTGTAATCATGTAAAAAACATTTTTATTCAATTTTTGACAAGAGTATTTGTGTTTGTAATACAGGGTGTTCACAAACTTCTGTGGTTGATGGTACTCATCATTTCCAACATGCGCATCAGCTGTCTTAAACCGTTCACACTACTATGTATTCAAAAAAAACGTTCGGAATATAAGACAGCTGATGCGCAGTAAAAGATCGCCGTAGACATTACGTACTATCTCACTCGCACCCGCTTGTATGTATAAATCACACTACTATGTATTCAAAAAACGTTCGGAATATAAGACAGCTGATGCGCAGTAGTAAAAGATCGCCGTAGACATTACGTACTATCTCACTCGCACCCGCTTGTATGTATAAATCACACTACTATGTATTTCAAAAAAAACGTTCGGAATATAAGACAGCTGATGCGCAGTAAAAGATCGCCGTAGACATTACGTACTATCTCACTCGCACCGCTTGTATGTATAAATCACACTACTATGTATTCAAAAAAACGTTCGGAATATAAGACAGCTGATGCGCCAGTAAAAGATCGCCGTAGACATTACGTACTGTCTCACTCGCACCCGCTTGTATGTATAAATCACACTACTATGTATTCAAACAAACGTTCGGATATAAGACAGCTGATGCGCAGTAAAAGATCGCCGTAGACATTACGTACTATCTCACTCGCACCCGCTTGTATGTATAAATCACACTACTATGTATTCAAAAAACGTTCGGAATATAAGACAGCTGATGCGCAGTAAAAGATCGCCGTAGACATTACGTACTATCTCACTCGCACCCGCTTGTATGTATAAATCACACTACTATGTATTCAAAAAACGTTCGGAATATAAGACAGCTGATGCGCAGTAAAAGATCGCCGTAGACATTACGTACTATCTCACTCGCACCCGCTTGTATGTATAAATCACACTACTATGTATTCAAAAAAACGTTCGGAATATAAGACAGCTGATGCGCAGTAAAAGATCGCCGTAGACATTACGTACTATCTCACTCGCACCCGCTTGTATGTATAAATCACACTACTATGTATTCAAAAAACGTTCGGAATATAAGACAGCTGATGCGCAGTAAAAGATCGCCGTAGACATTACGTACTATCTCACTCGCACCCGCTTGTATGTATAAATCACACTACTATGTATTCAAAAAAACGTTCGGAATATAAGACAGCTGATGCGCAGTAAAAGATCGCCGTAGACATTACGTACTATCTCACTCGCACCCGCTTGTATGTATAAATCACACTACTATGTATTCAAAAACAACGTTCGGAATATAAGACAGCTGATGCGCAGTAAAAGATCGCCGTAGACATTACGTACTATCTCACTCGCACCCGCTTGTATGTATAAATCACACTACTATGTATTCAAACAAACGTTCGGAATATAAGACAGCTGATGCGCAGTAAAAGATCGCCGTAGACATTACGTACTATCTCACTCGCACCCGCTTGTATGTATAAATCACACTACTATGTATTCAACAAACGTTTCGGAATATAAGAACAGCTGATGCGCAGTAAAAGATCGCCGTAGACATTACGTACTATCTCACTCGCACCCGCTTGTATGTATAAATCACACTACTATGTATTCAAAAAACGTTCGGAATATAAGACAGCTGATGCGCAGTAAAAGATCGCCGTAGACATTACGTACTATCTCACTCGCACCCGCTTGTATGTATAAATCACACTACTATGTATTCAAAAAACGTTCGGAATATAAGACAGCTGATGCGCAGTAAAAGATCGCCGTAGACATTACGTACTATCTCACTCGCACCCCGCTTGTATGTATAAAATCACACTACTATGTATTCAAACAAACGTTCGGAATATAAGACAGCTGATGCGCAGTAAAAGATCGCCGTAGACATTACGTACTATCTCACTCGCACCCGCTTGTATGTATAAATCACACTACTATGTATTCAAACAAACGTTCGGAATATAAGACAGCTGATGCGCAGTAAAAGATCGCCGTAGACATTACGTACTATCTCACTCGCACCCGCTTGTATGTATAAATCACACTACTATGTATTCAAACAAACGTTCGGAATATAAGACAGCTGATGCGCAGTAAAAGATCGCCGTAGACATTACGTACTATCTCACTCGCACCCGCTTGTATGTATAAATCACACTACTATGTATTCAAACAAACGTTCGGAATATAAGACAGCTGATGCGCAGTAAAAGATCGCCGTAGACATTACGTACTATCTCACTCGCACCCGCTTGTATGTATAAATCACACTACTATGTATTCAAAAAACGTTCGGAATATAAGACAGCTGATGCGCAGTAAAAGATCGCCGTAGACATTACGTACTATCTCACTCGCACCCGCTTGTATGTATAAATCACACTACTATGTATTCAAAAAACGTTCGGAATATAAGACAGCTGATGCGCAGTAAAAGATCGCCGTAGACATTACGTTACTATCTCACTCGCAACCCGCTTGTATGTATAAATCACACTACTATGTATTCAAACAAACGTTCGGAATATAAGACAGCTGATGCGCAGTAAAAGATCCGCCGTAGACATTACGTACTATCTCACTCGCACCCGCTTGTATGTATATCTCTCGCGCTCGCACTTACAGTAAACTTTTGGAGGTGTCTGGCTGCATGAAGGAACCATAGAAAGTGTCTGGGAACTCAGAAAACATCTTTTTATAGTTACCCTAATAGCATATATAAATTTCAGGTTTTATAATATGACGAAAGTACTAATTTTTATTAATCGTACTTTAGGGGTGCCTGGCAGGGGGTTGGAACTATACTAAAGTTTCCGGCATCGCACATGCAGCTTTCTATCGTTGTTTCATGTTGAAATGTATAAAAACTGAGCTTTACACTATTACGAATTTAAACTGTGATTTCACTCACCTTTTACTACCTGTTACCTGTCGAAGCCACCGCGACCCAGGCTCCATACTCGAGGTACGTTTATAACCTGTATAGTACTCGTATACTGACAAGTTGTCAGCTTTTATGAAATAACGAATGTCTGGGGCGTCGCGGGCTCTTAGACTATAACAATTCCAACGAAATCAGTCAACGCATAAGCGAGCAAGAGTATTATAAAGATACGCTTGCACAAGTCTGGAGCGCTAAACATGTCACAGTTGAGAGGTATCAGTTGTTTGTTGTTTTTTAACTAGTTTTAGAGATAATAGTTTTTTTTATACAAAATGGCTGCTAGCGGTCAAACGAGACATTTCTCGACCTATGTTATATGAAATTTCTCGTTTGAAATTATCAGTACTATCGCCCACAGAAGTTTGTGACACCCTGTATATATTTTGTGAATCGGAAAATTTATATGACAGTCTAGTATAAGCTTTTCGCCACCAATATATAATTTTTTAAGGTGAAAATTTGTTGAATTAACTTTTAAAAACTGTTTCGTCACAATTCTTGATTATAAGTTTCCAAAAAAAAAATACAATAAAAACGAACATACAAAAACAAACATGTTGACGTTTTAAATTATTCGTTTAATTTTTAAGTTTCTTGTAATTGAGCTTATATTGCAAGATTATCTTTTCACCCGTTAACTCAAAACCTTGACCAAATCCAATATATTCCAACACATAAATTTATACGATATGCCAAGTCACAATACAGAACAGGACTTTAATTCTTTGGTCAAGTGAAACCTGTTAACATTTATATCATTGGACGTGAGGAATAGGGCAACAATAAAATGAAAAAACAAGTCTGACCCTTAACAAATGAATGTATTTTTTAAGTAAACCAAGTCGTTAAAAACGATGTTTGACATATGACATGTTTGAGAAATAATAATATGAAAAAGTTATCGTTTTTTTATGGGCGTTAGCGTTCTTTAACAACGTCCTTATTAATGTTCTCTAACTCTTAACAATTGTAGGTTATAACCTCAAATATTACAGTATTTACTACTATATAAACCATACTTATAAAGTTTTAAAGAAGTATAAATATATAAAATATCTTGTTTCCATTAACATAAATATAACTCAAGGGATATTTATTATGTGTAGTCTACTATGTCATTATGCACGCGATACTAAATTTAATACTACATACACAATATTTTATAAAACTACTAAAACCCATTTGCTTTAGTATTGATTAATTCATTTTCAAAACTATAACATTATTACGTACTTACAGTACTTTACATCTACTATATTATTATCGTTATAGGTTCTAAAAGGTATAACGCAACGTTTCCAGGATTGGAATCTGCAGCTTTGGGGTATGTTTGAACCCTTTCCTTTACTTTCTTTACTTCTTTCTGTTCGTTATTTTTGTATGTATTAACACCTTCTCCACCTGATGAAGAGGATAGATTCCAATCCTCGAAACGTTGTTTTATACCTTTTATAACCTATACCGATGGCAAATGTCCGAAATCCTGTTATCCTTTCACACTTTCCATCGTCAATAATAAACTTTAAACAAAGTACTATATTTTATCTCTGTGTATAATCTTGTAGTTTGCATACAGTGTTTTGAAAGTTGTGCTGTAAACACTCGTAAGTGTTTAGATCAATTGAACAGTGCAATGTATTATACTCGTAGTACTTTCATACTTCCAAAACCAAAATTCTGCTGTGTGGTTTTAAAATTTACTATAATCTCACTGTTTGCAATGAGGTACCTCGACCTCTGGAGGGAACAATATGTCCAATCATAGTAGTCACCATTTAATGTGATAATATCACCGCTATGTTTAGAAATAATAAAGGTCAACTGTGAGGATTTTCAAAGTGCTATTTGAAGTTTCATAAAGGCATATTTTCAAGTTGCCTCCTTAAAATATAATAGAGTATTACAACTATATAATACATGTAGCTCTAACTTCCGGTATTAATAATAGTTTTAAATATGCGTTGTGTCTGTTGAATAACAATTCAATTTGCAAAACGTACACGCTTGGGCAAAACCAAAGAACAAAAACAGCAAACATTCCATATAAAAACTCCTTTATTAAAGCTCCGACAGGTCTTTCCTGGTCTCGAAAGGAATCTGTACGTCTTGGAAGAAAGTTTCTAAAGACATAAGTGCCTCTTGGTCCAAAAACACTTGGAGTAAAACGTTTACAATTTAAGGTTACAAAATAAAATTTTAAACTTTGTATTGTGTTTTTATGGGCAACAATGATAACAACCAAAAAAATCGTTGAATAAACCAAATTTGTTATGAAAATCAGTAAAATCATATAACTTTTTCAGTAATTTACCAACACATGAGATGAAGATTGTTGATTAATTTTGGTAAGACTCATTACGTTCTGTCGTCATATTCGATGCTCCACATTATCGGTTTATCCATATCGATATTGATTATTAATATCGGTTATTTACTTCTTTATGTAATACAAAAATCGAAAATTTGTACATACAGTTATTATAACAAACTGTAAAACAGCTGTTGTATTAACTATAACAAACTTTAAAACAACTGTTGTATTATCAACAATAAAAATCAACGTGCACAATGAAACCCCTTGTGGACGCCCCACTCGGTGGAGAATTTTTAAGAGCAGAGGAGTTTCGCCAAGCCCAGGTTGCGCATCTGGGCTGCTGGAGAGCCATGCTCGGTATTCTCCAAGACTGATTTAAGAACTCCACCAAGAAATAAGATGTCAACCAGGGCTTCAAGATATGGGTTGACGGCAACTCTGTCCACATATTTACATGTAGGTTTTGCATCTAGTACATATCTGGTTGCCATGTATTGCCACGAGACATGAGATAAAGGTTACCACTGAATCAAGGTGGCACGTTTCAACTTGATTATGATGTATGCGATACAGACTGTAGCTTTAGCTTTAGCTGATGTTGATAGGACTGTAACACAGAATCCGCTATTCGTCACTATAGAAGGGCCTCGCTTCCTGCTACAAGCTGGATATTGCGGTCTGTAAAAGTAGTGTGTCATTGACGCTGAGGTGATAAGAGGATTTTCTTTGCTAGGCACTTTACATCCTGCAATATCGGTCAAGTGCATGACAACCAGATGATACGGCTGGTTCTTCTCAGAAGTATAGTGCCGCTGCTAGTTACATAGTGTTCTTGTCGCACACGATCTAATAACATAGTGTTCTTATCGTACACGATCTAATAACATAGTGTTCTTGTCATACACGATCTAATAACATAGTGTTCTTGTCGCACACGATCTAATAACATGGTGTTCTTGTCGTACACGAGCTAATATGATCTTGTTGTACACGATCTAAAAACAGTGTTCTTGTCGCACACGATCTAATAACATGGTGTTCTTGTCGTACACGAGCTAATATGATCTTGTTTGTACACGATCTAAAACAGTGTTCTTGTCGTACACGATCTAATAACATGGTGTTCTTGTCGTGTTCCGACACGAGCTAATATGATGATCTTGTTGTACACGATCTAAAACAGTGTTCTTGTCGCACACGATCTAATAACATGGTGTTCTGTCGTACACGAGCTAATATGATCTTGTTGTACACGATCTAAAACAGTGTTCTTGTCGTACACGATCTAATAACATAGTGTTCTTGCCGTACACGATCTAATAACATAGTGTTCTTGTCGTACATGATCTAATAACATAGTGTCCTTTTCGCACACGATCTAATAGCATAGTGTTCTTGCTGTACACGATCTAATAACATAGTGTTCTTGTCGTACATAATCCAATAACATAATATTGTTCTTGTCGTACACGATCAATTGGTGCTGTAACTAGTCGTATAAGAGAATAGTTATTGTTCTCGCATTTCTGTTCCTTAAATGAATTACCACAAGGATTGTTTGAAGCCGCTACATAAACACTAGATGTCCAGGACTTTTGCGGCTCTGTCCAACCAACCCACGAGTGGAAATTGGGTAGATTAAAGGAGGTCAATATTTTGGTTTCCAGCACTCATAAATTTCTCATAACCTTTGCCTCTCCTATTACTATAGCTTTCCTTTCTGTTTCCTTCTTCACAGCTGAAAGTAAAAAGACACCGAACAAAATTTGGCACATAGAGTGGCTATGTATAAAACTGTGTTTCCTCAAAATGCAGCCACTACTCCAGAGACAGAAATCTCATAGATGTTTAGTACCCAGGACCAATCATCAGAAAAGCACTACAGTAGGGGTCACGAAAGGGTGTAGTTGGCGGCGACCAATAGAATGGACAGGCTCACGCGACGTTGCCACACAACACGTAAACTGCTGTCCGGCTCGGCGCGCTGCGGTTACAGAGGGGTACAAGTTTGGCAACGTCGCACAGTCCTCATTAGCTGCTCCAAGGTCACGCGCCAAATAGGCTCCACCCTCAAATGCACTCTCTGGTGGTTCTTACTGTAGTGATGCAAACGGTAGTTCCTAGGTCTGGCCGATGGATGGTACTGCGGTCAGTGTTTCAGTCAGTGTTATGTGTTCTATATTGTCTGTGCAGAGCATTTTACAAATATCTGGCACATTTTTCTGTAGTAATATTCCAGTGATTCTAAGCACGCAAAGGTCACCATCTTGAATTTGTCAGACAGTGGATTTAAGCTAGTTTTTACCATAGACTGCCATGGTTCGTACATTGACCTATCCTTGGCTTATGATAAACTACCAGTAAATTGTAAATAAATCGATACATAGGAGTATTATAGATCCGCAAAAACGTAATGAAATTGCAGGATAAGTTTACATGTTCCATCTTTATATAAAACCAACTTGTCCGATAAAGTAAATTTATCACCTGTATTGGTAGCTTATTCAAAAGATCACATCATTAACTTTACATTATACTCTTGTTTGTTTACTAATGTCTTTCTTCTGCATTTTAAGGACCCGACAAGGCGTATTTTTTAATCGTGTCTTTGTCCGTCCGACTGTCCGTTTGTCAATTTCGATAACTAGATAGCATGAACCTAAAGACTTGAAACTCGCTACATAGGTTTCTCTTGGTTCAAGAAAGAGCTGTATTGATTTTGGAGTTAAAGGTCAGTGTGTTCGTTAGTGTAGTAAACACAAGGTAAAAGCGCAATCCGTATCTCTCCGCTTGTGAGATAACTCTTTCGTTCTTCAATATACTGTTTTAGCTGTTTATTCTCGTTGCGAACAGGGTTACCCGTAAGGAAAATGTAAACATTTTACCATTTTGTTTACCTTTAATTTTGATCTTTTGATTCCAAAATCAATAGAATTCTTCCTTAGACTAATAGGAAGCTATGTACAAAATGTCCAGTTCTGGGACCTTTCTATCAAGAATTATCGTACAGACGGATAACACTATTTTAAGAAATACCTGTTTTTAACTGGTGACAGAAATTTCAATCCAAAAGAGAAAAAATTCCACAATACCTTATAGCATCTCAGAGAAACTGTCAATATTCAGAGTAATCCTTTTTACATCCATTAGATCCCGGTAGGCCTACTAGTCTAGGAGCTTGGAGCAAATTTACACTGCATAAACAAACACCCTGGTTTTACTTGAAATCGATAGAGGAAATTTTCCTAAGACAGATATCAACTATCAGCCACGCTAATTTTGGCGGAGGTCGAAATTAAGAGGTACCGAAAGGGTTAAAACTATAAAATTGTAAATGTTTCTTGAATTTTGTACCCTAGCTTTTTACATTTAAAATCTACCGTCAGACACATAGATTCTTTTATATTTATGTCTTAGACCTCCTTGGTTACATCACCGTCAAAAACCTAGATACAGACAATGAACGTTGCTACTTTAATTCCCTGTATAAAATGGTTAGCTGACTCTGATGTTACCTATATTTACCTATCTGGCGGTAGGTTTTAGTATGTCACGTTAAGAAAAATATGCTCTGGGAAAAACCAAAATTTTATATTTTCAACCCTTTCTATACCCGCTCATTTTGACCTCCACAAAACTAGCATGACTGACTATCATGTCTTTCTTAGAGAACATTTCTTCATCAATGTCAAGATAAACCAGTGTGTCCTTAAACAATGCTAATTGGCTCAAGGATCCTGGACTACACCTAACGATGAGCCACTTGTATCCCTATACAACACCTTCATTTTAGTGCCACGGCACGTAATTTGTAGTTCCTGCACTTGTCTGCAAAATTATACAAATTTACTTGAACCATCTTCGCATACAATTTTAAATAGCTACTATAACACATTGGCTTCAAACTAAGGTATGTCTGACTATTAAATTATTCAATTAGACACTGTTAAAACTTACAATTAGCCGTATCAGAAAAACTAAAAATCTTTAAAAGCACTAGACTAAAACGTTACATTAACATCGTAAATTGTAGAAATGTTTTTAAAAAATCCATTAAAACTAGACCCATAACGACAGGCTTTTATGTTTAGCGCAAAAATAAGAGACCGGTCAAAAAAGAGGCGACACTCTACACGAAAAGAGGCTGAGAACTTAAGATGAAAATATCATCGCCACGCCGTTTACCATAATATGTATACTATTAACAGATTCGAGTCCACCAGCCCAGCCCAGACGTCATTATTATAATAACAATGCCCCGCGACCGAGGATGGGTTAGGGTAGGGGTGAATGGCGCTCAGAGTACAGAATTGATTTTTAGTGCGTAAGGTGCGTGTAACCAAGGCCGCACTATACACCAGGCCGGAGCCATCCAGCTGTGACGTCACAGTAGAAGCCGTACCGGCTTGGAGCAGCCGTTACATTCAATGCAAAAATACGCAACTTACAACCTGTCATTTGACAGCTTAAAATCTGGAGTAAAATTATGTATGTTATATCAAATTAAAGCTTACATCATCCTCTTTAAATCTGTGGCAATATTGTCTTATTTCGCATGAATAAAAATAATAAAATTGAGTTGAAAGACATGTACTAAAATTAGAACATTTCACTTCATGCTGTTTATAAAGCTACTTGATGGCTTAAACTATCAAAAGACTTATTAATTTGTTTCAATATTGGGAAGTTGGGGTATAAATGAAGATTAAAAGTGAGTTCAAAAACTTATTTTAATTTATAAAAGTATGCTTATTTTGAGTAGGTATTCACAAGTTGCAAAGGTAAAAAATGACATATTAGTAAAACAGTGTATGTAGGTAATCATCAGATATTACAAAGAATTATAAATACCAAATAAACATAAACAATACTTGTTACTTGTTAGAATAAAAATTTACAAATTCAATTTTGTTTATGTGTTTTTTGTACATTTTAGTTTGAACTTAACTTAGAAACTTTTCTCTTTTTTGTTAGATTTTGTTTTTAAACTACAATTCTTTTCAGACTGTTTTTCTTTTCATTGAATCAGTTGCTGATCTGGAGTAATTATTCAAAAGAATATTACAAAATGAAAAAATGAATTGTACTGTAAGTTTACTTTTTTCTACATTACAACTGTTACACTTTTCATTCTCATTTAAGGCCAAAAATTCTAAGATAGTCTGTTTTTAATACTGCTCTCTGATTATTTCTCAGAAGAAATTTACTTTCATATCTAATCAGATAAACAAACTTTAAAAAACTTTAAAAGATATAACAATAACCTGCATAATGAAATCAGAGGGGTATTTCAAGGCACCCCTATCAATTAAGTTAAAGTAAACATTATCCTTCCGTAAAGGACCGATAGAACAATTTGAGTCAGAACCAAGGGTTAAACAATTCTTTGCACGATTTACATGATATATTCTTTAAAATAATATGGCTTACATAACCACCAATATATACTAAACTTAACATATCATTCTCTGTAACTATAACTTCATTCAGATCTACTTGAAACTCGTCAAAAACTGGATTTAACAATTTCTTTTTTTCACATTTCTCTCTAAATCATCGTTCTGAGAGAATATATCTGATATACATATTTCAGAATGTTTTTGCAGAGTATAATTTAATGAGACTTAATATTTTCAACTTTTTTTCAGATTGTATTACCTGATTTACTGAAATGTTATAGCAGGCCCACTCATTTGCCTAAATTGGCCAAAACGTGCTTCCAAACTATCTGTTTTGAAATTTTCCTAGTAAGATGTAGGACAATTTTAGGTTCTTAGTTAAGAATTCGACTATTTCTAACAGAGTTTTTGTCGTATGTAACAAAGCTTCTTGAGTTTCTTTAGATAATTTACCATTCCTACTACCTACTTTTTCTCCTTGAATCTCTATCCTCATTCCACTTAACTAACCATGAACAAAATTTTTCTAAATATAAACTGGTTTTTGTCTGTCATTGAGTTAATTGGCTTGTAATATTCATCATTAAATCTTACCCATTTTATAATATTTAATATTCACAGTTGTGTATTAAAATCTAACGATACGATCAATTTAGATATTTTGATACATTTTTTACCTTCAATACTTACACACTGTCAACTTAATAAGCACTAGGTGTATGTGGTTTAACAAGCGAAATAATAACAACAGTTGCGACACTACACATATCATCCAAACTAGGAATAAATAACCACAGTCACTTAATCACGTGCAAGCGCAGGGTGGAATGGTTTGGTGTTGCCTTGAGCTACTCAGCCAGTGCGCCGTGCGGCTTGTTTCAGCTGATGCGGCCGGCCACTGCGATGACGTGGCGCGCTAAGTGGAGGGGGGTGACTCCCGGCCTGGTGTATAGTGCGGCCTTGGTGTAACCCCACGTGCTGTCCCCTCACCCTCCCCCCAGTAGACCCCTCACCGCCACGGGCTTTACGCAATCACGTGTCAGTCGATAGGGGAAGTATACCTTTTGTAATGGAATGTTGACTCGTGACTATATGTGTGCATGTGACAGTGTTAATATATGACATTAAAATGGCAGTTACAATGCAAATTTGATACAATAACCTAAAAATACAATTTTCGTATAAATTAGGCTTATCTGATATACTTAATCAGTTATTATCTAACAAAATTTTAATAATTTAAATAAAGATTTGTAAAACATATAATACCGTTTTTATTTATTGTTAGAACTAAAAATAAAGTAAAAAAAAACTGCACTATGTACATTTATTGTTTTTTACTGCTCTCTCTCTCTCTCTTTCATTCGTAAAAATACATCTTATATTAATTTAATTTATAATTATTACTGAAATATTTTTACATTTAATCATATTACTACGAAAAATCTGAATTGATTCATATTTCATGTAAGACTGCTTTTATCAAAATATAATTTTTGAAAATTTAATTTTTTAATTAATGATAATAAATAGTCAAGTATGCAAATAAAACACATTTAGGTACGTCAATAGAAAAAGAGACAGAAATCTTATTACTCCATCAATTTAAGGATTGTGGATGATCCGAAAAACACGTGATTGGAAATGAATGCGTCATCGTTATTCATAATAATTGTGCACTGAATATATAAGACATTAAATGGACTATCTGGTCAATATAATAGGTACTCAAGTATACGTTAACGGTTATCAGTGTATCTGTTTTATTCTTGACGCTAAAGTAATAAATATTTTGCTGTAGAAAATTAACAAATTTGATTGATACTAAAACACAGTTAATACGTAGTGTTGAACTTTTTAATCAAAATTTGGATTTTTTAAACGTAAGTATTGCGATTTTCTTGTGGTGAGCGGGATAATCTATTTCAAGATTAGAGACCCCACGTCAGGTTAGGTCCCAAAATCTTGTACCCCGCGCTGCGACTCCCCAAGAGAGGCGGCTAGGACTTACCTCTCCGGCGCGTAGTGTATCCCAGGCCCGGACACACGAGTCGCCGGACGCCGGACCTTGCACCCGACACTGGCACACTACACCGACACGACACCGACACTGACACTGCACGACACTACACTGTCACTAGCACTACCACTGCGTCTGCAGACCACACACACTGCACCAGTCAGTCACTCAATACAGGGCGCAGCACCAGAGACATCTAGCGGCGCGCGCACCAACCACCCCCTACCCGCACCAATGCGGCTGTGGGGTGTGAGAGTCACCTTCCGGAACACGATCTAACCTCCCTTCCTACACTCTGACTTATCGCTGGGGAATCGCTGATAACAGTGAAATTGTTGGGCTCCATAGGAAACACGGTGCCAGCGACTATAAATCAATCCCTCAGAACCGAAAAAAATTGGGGGCCAAGACGACTGATGTTTCCCCATAGTGGACAAAAAGTAAGGTAAGTTTAGTCAACCGCTCATTCCCCATATTGTTCCTTAAAAAGTCCCTCACCGTTTCAATGTTGAGAAGGATCTTTTAGTTTGAAATTTTGGGGGGTCCGGACCCCTATATCCCCTCGCTGGCTACGTCCCTGCTTTTAGAATAAATTCGATGTTGGAATGCTTGCAGTTTTCTAATTATTCGAATTTATTGTAGGATGTGATAAATATTAAAAAATACCGTATATATAAATATTAAAAATCACGACTGATATTTCCCCGTAGTGGACAGAAAGTAAGGTAGTAAGTGCAGTCAACCACTCATTCCCCATTTTGTTCCTTAAAAAGTTCTTCGCCGTTACAATTTTAGGAACGATCTTTCAGCAGTACATGTCAGTAGTACTGGCCTTTTTCAATAATAATAATCGTTTGTTACAAGTTTGCTGAAACAAAAAAAAACAAAATTTGGGAGGTCCGGACCCCTTGGACTCCCTTACTAGCCTTAATGGGTCCTTGGTATTAATATAAATTTGAGGTTGCAGTTTTAAAGTTATTCGAATCTAATTGTAGGATATGATAAATATTAAAAAATACCCTAGAAAAAAAGTTCTTCATCGTTTCAATGTTGAGAAGGATCTTTCAGCTTGAAAATGTTGGGGGGTCCGGACCCCCTAGGTGTGCTCGCTGGCTACGTCCTTGATATTAGTATAAATGCAATGTAGGGAACGATCTTTCAGCAGTGCATGTCAGTAACACTGAACTTTTTCAATAATAATAATAATAGATTTTCTAAAAGTTACCTGAAAAAAAACAAACATTTGGGGGGAGGATTCGGACCCCTTGGATCCCCTCGCTGGCTACGTCCTTGGTATTAGTATAAATGCAATGTTGGGAACGATCTTTCAGCAGTAAATGGCAGTAATACTGGACTTTTTCAATAATAATAATCGTTTCCTAAAAGTTAGCTTAAAAAACAAAAATTTGAGGGAAGGGTTCCGACCCCTTGGATCCCCTCGCTGGCTACATCTTTGGTATTAGTATAAATGCAATGTTGAGAACGATCTTTCAGCAGTACATGTCAGTAGTACTGGCCTTTTTCAATAATAATAATCGTTTCCTAAAAGTTAGCTTAAAAAACAAAAATTTGTGGGAAGGGTTCCGACCCCTTGGATCCCATCGCTGGCTACATTTTTGGTATTAGTATAAATGCAATGTTGAGAACGATCTTTCAGCAGTACATGTCAGTAGTACTGGCCTTTTTCAATAATAATAATCGTTTGTTAAAAGTTTGCTGAAAAAAAAAAACAAAAGTTTATGGGGAGGGTTCAGACCCCTTGGATCCCTCGCTGGCTACGTCCTTGGTATTAGTATAAATTCAATGTTGGGAACAATCTTTAAACAGTACATGTCAGTTATACTAATTTTTTTAACAATAATATTCGTTTGCTAAAAGTTAGTTGAGAAAATTGAAAATTTGGGGTCCGGTTTCCCTGAAACCCCTTGCTGGCTACATCCTTGATATTAGTATAAATGCAATGTTGGGAACGATATTTCAATAGTACATGTTAGTAATAGTGAATTTTTTTATTAATAATAATCGTTTGCTAAAAGTTACCTGAAAAAATACAAATTTCGGGGTCCGGCCCCCTTGGATCCTCTTGCTGACTACGTCCTCCTTGGTATTAATAACATTCGAGGTTGGAATGGTTGCAGTTTTCAAGTTATTCGAATCTATAATAGGATGTGATGAATATTTTATGCAACATAAAATAATAACTAATACCTTAGTGCAACAACAATGGAATCTTCCAAAAGAGAAGGAACAAAAACTAGAAATGGCAGTATTGCGAAAGCAGAGAGACCGAATATCAACAGTAGACTCTTAAACTACAGCATCTTGGAATCCAAAATCCCACATCGTGAAGTTATTGTCTAGTGTGAACCTTTTGGTCTTGTTTGTTTGCTCAAAATTATTAAATTAGAAAGTATGCATCCCCCGTGGAATATTACAACATTGTATGGGAGACCCGATGATATACAAAAAATTATAATAATTCTATATTTGTTAATGGGAATTATAAGTTTCAGTAATCCAAATCAAAAGAGTTATTGGCTAAATGTTAGCAACGTCTGTCGCTGGAGGCGCTGGGAACATTTCATACCTGTCTGTCTGTTTGTATGTTTGTTTGTTTGTTTGCACGATACTACGGACTTGAAATGTTGCATGGAGCCTCATTTCTATTTAGGCAACAGTGGCAACACTGATTTTAATGATGGTGCATGTCACTGATTGATTTGAATGAGAGTTAGTGAAAACTTTTACATGAGTCTCAGAAGTAACCATAATGACAACGAGAAAATTGCAGAATAAATACATTGTAAGCAAACTAAGTACAATCATATGAGGTTATTATATATAACGCAGTACCTAACTAACCCAACATTTGCAAAATTATCACTTGGCGATTTGCTGTGGAAGCCCAACATTACTGCTATGACGCCCAACTTATGAAGAAAATTGTGGATGTATCATGTGGCAAGACAAATAAAAAAAGGTTTAATCTGCAGACTTTTAACTGTGCATATTTCATTTCTGTATAGACAAGAAGTTGGTGTATGTCCAACCAAGGGATTTTGGCTGTACGTTATCGAAGCGTGTCACGCAAGCTCGTACCTCTTTTGTATGCCTGGGCATGTAAAGGTTTGGCTGTCTGCGGGACACCTTAAGGTTGAAACGAACATTAAACTTCAAATTTTGCATGTAAACTCAGCGGAGCCTGTTACGCGACACAAGATGCTTCAAAACTTGTCTTTATGAGAACTTCAACAAGTGGAATAAGAGATCCCTTGAAATCGTGGAGCTTCAATGAGCATGGTATTATATTATTTTCGTATATCCTTGCAATACAAGATTATATGAATGTAAGAAACAAGTCCAAATGTTGATATAGGAAAAAAAATGTTTCTTTATTCTAACGAAATTGGGGCCACACAGTTTTATCTGACCTAATAACCTCATACAATAAGAATCTGCAATAAATACAAACAAGTTGATCCATTTTAAGGTCAATTATGAAACAAAAATCACCTAACCAGGCAATTTTTATTGACAGTCTTCTCTTTCTTTTATAAAAATGGAAGTATACTCACCTTTTGTGAACAATTTTTGTGGATATCGAAATTGTAAAAGCGGCATGCTTTTATGGAGATGCTCAAGATTTTCTTGAATGTTTCAAAAGAGATGTCTGGATGTAACATGTGTTAATGAGATATAAATAATTGACAGAAGAACGTTTGTTGTTCAGTTTCATCCTCCTTCAGAAAAAGATCGCTCTGGTAAGGAGAGTGAACAGCTGCAACCATTAGGTGCTATAATAAAACATAGGTCAATAAATTTATGAGTCAGCTTTTTGCCAAACCAATAATAATTCCACTAGGTATTTAAAAGGGTGAAAACAATTTTACCCACAGAATCACTTTCTAACTGTACTTTTTCATAACATAATGTTGAAAATCCACGGCAAAGTTCAACTCTGAGCTTTGATTAGTAACGTCAAATCATTCGGAGCTATAGCAACGTATCGTTTTCGGTCTTGGTGGACAATTTCACCATGCGGCCTTGGCGGATTCGGTGCTATCAGACTCCACCTGAATCTATTGCTTTTAACTCTTGTGTACAAATCGACAGTCTATAGTTAAAATAATGTTTTACGACATGGATATCTGACATTGCTCGATGGCATCGAGAAAATAGCAGGATAAATAAATGTTTAAACAAACTGAATACAATCATATGATTTTAACACGGTACATCCTACTTTCCGTAGTTAACAACGTACTAACATACCTAAATGTCTGTAAGATATTTCGAGAAAGATATCATCTGTACGCTTTACATTTTGGATGAAGCTTTATTTCTACATAGACATCAATGAGTTTCTGCCTTGTTTATATATATATATAGGAATACCTACGTCACCTACGTGAATACTATATCCCAATGCTCTTGTCTTCTCACATTAATATCGCACCAAATCTGGCACCTGTTGTTCTTATTCCGGGGAACAATACCTCTGCGGGGTGGCTTTCCGACATTATTTATTACTGAGAACAGTATTAAGCTTACTTACGTGATATAATATAAAGTATTATTAAGCTTGAAAGACTCTAAGTTTTTTGGTCAAAATATTTCATTTTATTTTACATTTCACTACCACTTTTACAAAAACCAAATATATTACAAAAATTCACATTCAGGTGAACCATGATCCTTGAATTTTAACACTTAAATACAGCGTAAAGCGGGGCCACTGCTTGTAGCGGTGTAACTAATATACTGCGTGTCCCAAAATTACAGGACAAAACTTCACCAAATTGCTCAGAAGGTCAAACTAAAAATAATTGGTCAGGTGGGCCATTTAAAATATTAAAACTTAAGTAACTTGAAAACCAACGGTTTTTTTTAATGGCCACCATTTTGAAAATACATATAAAATTTTTTTAAATATTTTTTTTACAACTTATGTTCATGTTTATAATATTTGTGCCAAGTTTCAACAAAATCGGTAAACCTGTACTGAAAATAAAATTAATTGTACGTAAAAAACAAAATGGCCGATCTAAGGTAAACGAAGCAAGATAGGACTATACATCGTATAACAGTTCTCGTTCAGTTTGACTTCCTGAACAATTTGGTGAAAATTGGTCCTGTAATTTTGGGACACCCAGTATATTATACACTACTGAGTTATTGGGGTACAAAATAATTTTATCGACTTCTTTGGCCACAAAACAGGGAGGGGTGCATTGCAACGGAATTTCTATCTTCACTTTTTATACCACTACAATTAGTGGCGCAGGTAATCTGGCTTACCCTGTATGTAAACTAATTTTCCCATTTTGATATAGTCTCCTCTTCGCTCATCATTTTTTTTCGAATTTGGGCTTACGGAAATAGGTATATAGATGTAGCAACCGTACACCGTACACTGCTACCACCCTATTATGTTTAAAAACAGTAAATTACTAGAATAACGATCATTTGTACTATATTCATAATAATACATATGTTTTAATATAAGGGCTGTAACGGACATTTAATAAACTAAATTCCAAATCCAGTGGTAGTGTCACGCGCCTATGACACATGTTTTGTCCTGTGTACTTACAATTTTCAACATAATTTTACTAAAATGTGTATGCAATTAACATATTATAAAATAATATTTATAACATCAATTACTCCAAATTATATTGATTTAGCTATACATACGAGTACTTAAGTTTTGGTAATTTGTCCCTATTGACTGGCACATTTTTGACTGGCTCGTTTTGGCTTTTGTGTGTCTTACCATGTAAACACTCACTCAATAGTCCTATTTTACTTAAACCTCGAAAATTTGGTTCTACCAAATAATCTTCAGGTAATAGGAAATGTATTACAATCTAAAATAGTCCACCATACTTCGACAAAATTGTTAAACCACTTCTAAAAATGAAAACTTCAAAGAAATATATTTCTAAAAGACATTCATGTTTTCATGAAGTCAGTCTGTTCATTTGTGTTTTCAACAACATGACATTTCCTAATTAACTGTTTAAAGTATAAAATTGAAATTTGTATGATTTTATGCTCTTACATATGATAAACATTTTTTATTTCACTTAAATAAGAATAAAAAATTATTCTTGACGAAGTTAACAATAATAAACCGTAATTATTACGGTTTGTTTAAACTTCAATGTTGAATTCTACGATATCAATACAAAAATAATCTTGCTTCTAACTCCAATGCAAAACCAAATAAATGTTATTTATAAACATCGCATAAAACTTAAAATTGTTGAGATGTTGTTTTAAAAGTTACATGTGAAATTTTATCAATGACCAATTTTAGTCATTTTCTAAAATAACTACTAACACTAAAATACATATATTGTGTAACATTGTATATGGTAAAGTAAATCTTATCATATACCTTTAGATTTTTTTAGAAATAATTTAAACCAAAAGTATTAAGTTGTAGTTACTGTCCTTTGTGATTTTAAATATCATCGTTAGGCTACGTTATCTCTTATATCAGCTAGCAGTTACCCGCTTCTTTTCACGCAATTTAGTAGGCGTTGCACGTGTATGAGCACTTATGATTCGAATGAATTATATTTCCGATTCCGCTACAATGATAGGTGTTAAATAGTAACATTGCCTTTTAGATCTAATAATTAATATTTGTTAAAAATGTACAGTTAAAGGTAAATTAACAATGACACTACACGTCTTTTTCTTTATTAACTGAAAAATATTTTTAATATTTTAGGATATTTAGAACTGGAATTATACATCAGTCAAAAGCACAGACCAGCGAACTTTCATCTAACGTGGTTCTTACCGACTGCTTCAAATGGAGTCTTCGGAGTCACATTCTAACCATCTTATGTTTTAGTCTGTTTTAGTCAACCAAATGTTTTTGTTTGGTCTATAAATGGACTCAAAAAAACAAAGAAGAATTCAGACATTCTTCAGACCGCCCCAACCGTTGGATAAATAAATCGTATTTTGCCCGGCATCTTAATAACAACAATCACGATCTGGGAGAAATTAATCAATATAGGCTATACATTTTACACAATGCAAAGTAGGTTTAAAATTCGATACTCTCGACGAATATGAAATGTATAAATATTTCAAACCAAGACTCAAACTGTAATGTTTAAACGAGAAACTTCAGTTTACTCCACGTTGTATCTTTAACAATATCCACGGACCAACGTCATTAGCTTATAAACCAATAGACAAGAACGCACCAAGAAGAAGAATGGTGTATCAGCTGTACACTTCAGCCTACCTACAACTGTCCACCCTGTCGTAGATGTATGTACGCGGTAGGCCTACCATCTTAATGTTTGTTTGTAATGTGTCCCTATTTATATTTTTGTTGCTGTATTTATGTTTTTATTTATTTTTAAAGCTTTGACAACCACATGGTGGAAACCTATAACATTTAGAACTATTTTGACAAGGTTCAAAATACAGCTTCAACCACTGGACAATACCAGTACAGCGGTATATTGAGAGGGGAGGGCACTACGTTAAAGGGGATAATTACGAGGTAACGTAAACCTTCGCCAATTTCACTTTTTACAAACAGTTTTGAGTTCAAATAGCCGCGCCTCGTAGATTTATAAATGTGAAAAGTGGGTTGACTAAATCATACTATGGAACAAGTAGTTGAGATATTTTTAACAAAGAACGCGGATATCTTAGACTAAACCGTGGATATGTTTTACGCACAACCAAACTTGCAATTGAGACTGGCAAATCTTCCTGTGCAAATTATTTACCTACCTTGCAATTAATACATTTATTAACCTATTTAACAAAAACACCTGTCATTATCCAATGAATGCCTATGTTAAGTGACGCCGAGAAGAATCCTTTATATAATTTCCTCTAAGTAGTTAAATTTAGGATCTTAACTCAATGAGACGACCAGATCTCGCTCTACTACTGAACACATACACTCCATTTTCCAACTGACTCACCATTCCACAGAGATATAAACTTCTTTTACAATTCGTATCAAGCTTATGACGTCACTCGTCAGTCACGTGATCGGAATTTGCTAACGAGTTATGTCTGTATCTCGGGTTGATAATGAAGATTCCTCCAAAACAATAGTGCAGCATTTAATTTTGTTCCCTTCTCCCTCTTTATATTTCCATGTTTAATAGTGCTAAAATCAATTTATATCTTTACTCGTGCATTCTTTCAGAGAAAGCTATGGCTCATAAATGATTGAAAACAGTTTTTTCACACAAAGATGACTATATATGAAGATTTTACCTTCTTTACCTCACCCAGTTTAAAATTTTACAAATTAGAAAATTGTATGAGATACACCTACATAGTCTATACATTACTAACACGTTAACAGTACTCACTTGGTTCTTGGTGCTGTATTGTCACTCAGTATCCATCATGGACTCCCCCTAGGTTTTGTACTTGTGCCAATTCTCTTCCTGACTGCAGTAGAAAACATTGCCTTAATCAGAAATATTTAGTTATTTGCTGTTAACACCGTTATATTTACTATTAACTGGTCGATCTCTTGTGTGAGTCCTAAGTGAGACTGACGAACTACTAAACTTCAATACATTCATGTAACAAGAACGCGGCGTTGACTGCTCTAAGCTGTGTTGTGTATTTGCTGCGTAGACTAGTTGATCTTTTTGTGCTTGAGCTTTTTTGAACAGTTATGCTTATTTTACATGCTTCTATAAACATACAACTGATTTAAATACCGCGACAGGAACAACCGTAGTTGCAACTATAATCAACAATGACCAATACTGCATGCTAATAATATTACAAATTCGTAAGTGCCTTTATTCATTTGTTTTGCTTTCACGCATATATTGTTAAACCGTTTGTAATGAAATTTTAAATGAACATTCTCAAGGTCCCTGAGATGGATGAATGCTATTCTTATTGCGAAAATTCTTCCAGGCTACGCTCCACTGATCTCTAAAGCAGTTAAAAATCCAATCTTCTTCTCTGAAGTTGCGAAATATTAATTGAAAGAGCATTTTAATTTTTAGTTTAGCTCCAGTACACCTTTTATTACAGCGTCTGCTATCTAGAATCGGAGCTATGTAATCTCAAAATTCAATTCAATCAACCATAACACGGTACGTTATTTGAAAGAGCCTATTAAATGCAATCGACTGTTAAGTGTAAACATTGCATTGAGACAGAACGACCAAATTTTTCATTAATTTAACCACTATTTTTTATTTATTTACATTTATAAAGTGAAAAACATAACAAAAGTAACAATACTTCTTATTTCAAGATCATAGCAACAAGGCAAACCAATAATTTATTTTGAATTTTATGTCAAACTTTGTGAATGTGTACATGTAAGGTATTGAATTGGGTTTCCTCAGACTTTGTGGGAACAAACAAACAAAAATCAGAGGTACTCCGAATCACATTTATATGCATTTATTCGCTCCGTGATTAAAAATCGAGGAAACAAGCGAGCTCAGTAAGCCTGTGATTACAGCAAGTGGAATCACGAAGCAATACACGAAACACTAAATGCAATCACATCCATTTCTCATTGATGAGATATACGATATTGCTTAGATATATAAATACTGATATCATTCCTAGACTGGATCGAGGAAATAGTATGGTGTAGTGAATATGGATTGGGAAGAAAGAACATGCAGCTTACTGTATCATCTTTGCGTATGGATGTCAACTTTCATAATGTAAGTATTATTTATGTTTATTTTAGTTTTTAATTTTCAATAACAATATCTACACCCACACAATTTAGAAAACTGTACTGTTTTGAATCCAACCTCATTATGGAACTATATGTAGATCTAGGTACACACACCATATAGACCCTTTATTTCTTGGGGCAAATAGTAAACTCCAATTTTGCGTCGGATACCTAACTTGAATTAATTAGAAGTGCAAAACCTGAAATAAGAATTACTCATTATTTTATTTAACATCTGGTCCTCTTAATCATGAACGCTGAAAAATGGGTACCTTAAGTATGATATATGACTAATTCCATTTTTAAAATATCATAGGTCCCTATCGTATTACATGACAAGTGTTTTCACTAAGAAAGCTATAAACTTCGACTTAGGAGTTCGTCCAAATTGGTCCACAATAGTTATAATGTTACTAAAATCATGGGAGCTATTCAATAAAATACACGGAATGTTGCATAGAAATAGCGGGCAAAGCCGCGGGCATGTGCTAGTAATCAATAAGAGCAACTATGTAAACTGAATAAAAGTTGGCAATAACTTGGAAGACAATATAAGGCGTATATGGTTTGATAGTAATGATGAAGCGATGAAAGCTTCAACAAAAAGCAAAAAGCAAAACTTCAACAACAACAAGTTTAGTATATAAAAATCTATAGACAACCTAAAATAAAACCCCAGTATTGCACGTTGCATGTTTGGAGTACATAGATTAGCTCAATTGTAAAGATATATCGCTTATTATAAACAGCATTAATGTACTAAAAATACTTCAGACAGGTTTTGATACCCTTCATGAGTAGTATTTTCACGTTTAATTTAAAATTTATAACAATTTTGATTCCATGGTTCTGTAAACATTTCTTTGGTAGTGCATACTTCTCTATAGTAAGATAAAATCTAGTTTTTGTTCATTTGTGTCGTTAACTGTCAGATAATAAAGAAGTAATCTTAATACACAGCAATTAATACAGACATCTCAGTGAAAGTGGCCCACCTCTTCACCAAACCTACCCGCCGATATAGGTCTAGAGATTAGAGATGTAGTTAAGGCTGGAAGCCTTAGTTCCAAACTGAGCCACCATGGAGCAGCACCAAAATGAAGCAAATTTATTTTTCTGTTTTCCCTTATTTGACAACCGATTTTAATTTATAAAACCGATTTCTAAACTACAGAATCATCTAATTTTATGTATGGAAGCAGAAAATTATTTTATTTCCAATAATACAGTTACTGTACAGGATTTCTAAATATATTTGAAATGAAAATTAGCAGGTAGTCATTTTTTAAGCAATAATTTCTCTGAGAATTTTGAGATTTTTACTTTTAAAATCGGTTGAGTAGTCCAAACAGAATCATTTTTGCGTTATTTCCGGTGTTTTACGTCTTGAGTACACTTCATGGCCGGCCCGATGCAGTCACGTCGAACCTCTTGGCGTCATCCATGGGCGTCATTTCAGCTTTTTAACTGGTGTGGCAAGATCTACTGGGGGTATGGAATACCCCCCAGGTGGAGAGGGGGGTCCGGGCCCTTCTCCCCGGAAAATTGTAAGAAACTGGCTTTAAATTTGTTAGTATTTTAAGCTTTTTCAAGCTATTTTTACAAAAATTTTACTGCTAACAACTTAGCCTAAAACAATAATTTTTAATGAATTGAGTTATTAACTAAACCACAAGGTCCACAAGTGAGGTAATTATTGTTCACACACAACTCAAAAGTGTGCCCAATTTTAATTTATGTGTGCCCAGCCCCGTTTGTTTTTTATAAAAGGAAAAATCAAGTAAACATGATCAAACAAATTTCAACTTTATTCTATGTAACCAGACTGCATCCACAAGTTAGTTTTAAACAAAATGAAGCCTTCTCTTCTGGCTTGAATTGAAGTCATCAATTACTTTTGAAATGTCTATTTCTACACTCCTTTCAATAGCCAAAAGGGCTAACGAAGACAACCTCTCCTGGCCAATAGAGTTTCTAGTATATGTCTTTAACCGCCGCGTAAGCATGAAAAGGATCTCTCACACGATGCCGAGTTCATTGGAATTGTATAGTAACAAACGAAAAAGTTCAAAAAGCATAGGGAACACACTTTTCAAAGATGTTTGTACAAAAACGTCAGCTCTTTCTTGGATACTTTTGCTTCTTGATTCCTCCGTTCTGTTAAAAACAGTTTAGTTCAGACAGAAGAATGTCATAGTCTAAACTATAGTATTTACACACATACTGTACACTGGCTGTGTCTATATCACTTCCACCTAGAACTTTGCTTAAGTGGTTAAGTACATCTAGGTTGTTTTCTTGAAGCCTTGGCCTCTATCTCCTCGCTTAGGATATCAATAACTGGCCAGAGGATTGAAACTTTGTAGTACTGTTGTACAGATTCAAATGGAGCTTTACCTCCCACCCCCGATTTTTGAGGGAATTTTGCCCTTTCTTGGCAACTCGGCAGCTCTAAAACCCGCACGTGTCAGCAATTTCTGTGCAGTGATTGAACAACTTGGTGAAAAACTCATCTGTTCTGAAGGATTGCAAAACTTCAAGTGTGCTGTTTTTTACAGATTTCACAACTTCATAGGTCACAACTGCTTGACTGAAGGGTCTTTGACAGTATGTCACATTGTGTTTAGAAACTCTCCTGAGTAATAGAAGGTCAAATACAAAGTTGAAGTCCTCCATATTTTTTCAACAAAGCATTGGCTTGTCCACCACTGTCAGGGTCTGTTTTCAGAAATCTCTCTCGCAGTGTCGTAAGAGTGGCATCAAAATTATCTAACAAAGAACGCACTGCTTCGACACGGCAAGCCCATCTGGTATCACTCAAAGACTTCAATGTTGCTGTTCCACCACTAAAGCTTTTTGCACTTTTTTGAATGTTTTCAAAAACAGCATGTCTTTTAGTTGATTTTCTCATATGAAGTTGTAAAGACTTTGAAGCACAAAGAAGGTGTTTCTTATTGAATTCACGCTTGTGCAACAGCTTACAATGCACAAGTTCAATATATGTGCATTGCAGTGAATGTACATTGCCATGGGGGCTTCTTGTATAATTCTAGCTGCCACTCCTTTGTAGGGACCCCCCTCATGTTCGAAGCCCCATCATAGCACTGAGCACGCAGATGTTTAATATTCAAGTCCAGTGAAATCAAAACGTCCTTAAGTACATTTGCCAGTGTATCGCCATCAGTTCTTCTAGCACGGTAAAACCCCACAAACGACTCATGAACTTCTAGTTTATCATTAACATGTCTCAAGACAATAGCTACTTGCTCGTGCTTTGCTATGTCTTGGGTCTCAATCAGCTATAATGGCAAAAACATTTGCATCTTTAACTTCTTTGGCAATGTGCAACTTAATTTGTTCCCCCAATTATGGACAGAAGCTCATTCTGGAAAGGTCGCTGAAGTATATTGAAAATTTTTGCGATGCTCTACAAAGAATTTGTTTACTAAACTATTATCTTTGGAACGAAGCCTCATCAGCTCCAAAAAGTTTCCTCTGTTTTTTGAATCTGTAGATTCGTCATGACCTCTTAGAGCAATAGATTGTCTCCCACAAAATATCAGGGATTCACACAAAGCCTCTAAGTACAATCTGTTTTCTTGTACTTCTTCTGAATACTTTTGATTTACTTTTTCAATAACAGTGCCCACTTTTGTCGGCTTCTCTTAAAGAACTGAGTTTAGTGTTACTACTTCGATGCGAGTTACTCTTTTCATGATTCTCAAATACTTTTACAGCTTTCTTCCATTTGGAAAACCCACTGAGTGTAAATACATTTTCTGCATTTTTTTTCTTCTGGGCTGTAAAACGAACGGCAGGCAAAACAGAACGCTTTGTCAGTTAGAGGACTGTATTCCAGCCAAGGATACAGTTTATACCACTCTGGCCTAAATTTCCTACCATCCGTTTTAGGGAAATTTAATTCTCGTGGTTGGAATGAGCCTTCCCTAAAAAACGCCTTAGCCAAACCTGGGCCATGAGCAGGATCACGTTTATTAATTACAGTGATTGTCAATTGGTCAGATGAACTAGAGGAACAGCTAGGACTCTGCACTTCATCTGTAGGAGTAGTTGTGGTATCTTCATTTGTAGTTTGTGGTTGTTAACTGAGCCGATGACGAATCTAAAACGTCTACTACAGCCGGTTTCTGGTTCATGTTCCAAAACAAACTCCTTCTGGTAGTTCATCTTCTAAACCGTTTCTTTTTGTTTGCTGGGCCTGAGCTAAAGTAGGACAGCAACGAACTCTGCCCTTTTTTGTTCTTCTGAGCCTGAAAAAACCCCATTAAGAATAGCAAAAGAACATTTAAATAATGGCAAAATGCTACTAGAACACAGAGTCCTAAACCTAAAAATTAATACAAGTCTAATATAACATGCATAGGCTTTGCACAATTTTTTTGATTTTGGGCGCTATTGTGTGTGACACTATTTTCTCATCTCTTTGTTTTGACATCGTACCATTTGATAGGGGATTGAAAGGGCAACAAAAAAAGATGCCCTGACATTTGACTTCAAGTTTATGGTTTTCATACAATTTAGGTTAAGAAATTTTAAATGGCAATCATTTTGAAACTAATGATTGAATTAAATTGGTAATTCTTCTGAATATGGATATATGTATTAGATAAAAACCATGCCAAGTTTGAGTTAAATCGGTCAAAAACATTCTCGAGATATAAAATAAAATTTATAAAACAAAATGGTAGATATCTCAAAAACGGTGTTTTTTAAGAAACCATTATTCTTCATTTTTACTTTATTTTGATTTATCTACCAAAGTTTTGTTTTGTAATTTTGGGAAATTTTGTGTAAAATTTGTTATCGGAATAAACACAGCCTAACAGCCAATGAGTAAAAACAGTCATACTTTTTTATTTGCATACTGTAAACTGTACTTAAGAAGCTGTAGGCGTACACGAAAACCCAAGTCTGCCTACATTACCAGGTTACGAAATAGTTTAAAATTTGCTATTAATCTGGTATTTTTTATTACACATAATCTTTTTTTGCCTAAAGATAAAGTTCATTTAGTGCCTTACTCTACGAGTTGATTGTAAAACATGTATTTTAAATAATTGCAAGACCATAAAAGATCTGGATGTTTACTAATTATTTTGTATGACCTTTTTAGTCATTGGCTCTTCGACACAAACGTCTGCAGCCTGACAGCCACGGCATTGCAAAAACAGCTGTCAAACACAGGAAGGCGGGAGTTATTAAAATGACAGTAACATAACCTAATTAGAGGTATAAGCTGAAATTACTTAATTTCAGGTGATTGGATGGTATCGTTTGTTATTTTTACATATATAGGTTAAAGTAGTGTTGCGTTAAATGTGAGGTTATATGGACATCGGTTAAAAGCATTTAGGTGGCCAAACAAACAAAAATAAACCTAGTATTCCATACCGTACTATAAAACAAGCTACTTCCCTTATATATGCAAAAAAACTCTCCTATACCAACCAATTACACCTATAAAATGTTTAAACAACTAAAACCATAACCGTAACAATGCAGAACTAACTGGCAGAACTAATAAAGTTAGAAGTTGAGGTTATGTTTTTTTGGGGGCCATTTATTGAAATCTAGTCAGTAAAAAGATTTTCTATTTTTCAGCATTAGGCCTAGTTGGATGTAAACAAAGATGGGGAAAACTCCAAAAAACTGACCAACACCTAAGTTTAAACCTACGAAATAAGAAATAACTGAACTAAACTTACCATCTCTTAGTCCATGCAATCATACGACGGTTCACTTGAAATGTAATTCACATCGTACTGCAACTGCACTAATCGAATACATCTACTGAGGAGTAAGGTTAAAGTAGGCAGGCGACACGACAGACGTGTTGATCTGCTTCTAGCTGTAAAGACAATATACTACAACAGGTGCCCTGTTGCCAAATCTCCCTCGCCAACTGTGTATTACAGAGTTGCCGTTTCCAGACGGCAGACGAGAAGCAGCCTACATTGCTCATTCTCGCTCTTCACGCATTTAATGTTTCCATATTTCATTTCGTAAATTCTACTACACCAATATTTCATTTTAAGTTTTATGATTTACAAGTTTTTAAAAGACGTGCTATCTTTCTGTGCTAAACTAAGCAAAATTAATGGAGAATTGATAAAGTTAAAAGGTTCCCTATTGGTAGACTTGTATTTTCCAGTTTTAAGTAAGTTATATGTAAATTATTTAGACATTTACTTCAAAATTCTGGGGTGGCAAAATACCGGGCTCCACAATTCTGGGGTGGCAACTGCCACCCCTTGCCACCCCCAAATTACGCCTATGGCGTCATCAGTCCTCGAATTTCGCTCAAATAGATTGTGTAAGCAAAAACAGAAAACAAATTAAATTGCGTGGTTTTGCTTTGTGTTTTGTTTGTAGACACGGCATATGTACTCAAATAAACGGGTAGATTGTTTTTGTTCAAATAAAACGTGTTTTAATTACTTGACATTTGGTACCACACAAGTTTGATAATTCTAATCTGGCACAATATTTCATTTATAACGCCAAACTATTTCATTTTAATTTATATAAAATGTTGTAATTTAGTCAACAAAACTAGTGTAAAAAAGGTAGTAAAAACTGTGACTTTGATATGACTGGTTCTTTATTGGACATGGAACATCAGGTCTAAAAGACCTGGACTAAGCGGTGAAATCATAAAAGTGTAAAAAAGTAAAGTTATTTTTTTATTTTCGTTCTCTAAAAGATATCCTGTGGACAGATAGACAGAAGAGACATTTTACTAGTCTCGAGTTATAGGCTTCACTGACAAATAACAAACCAAAATATAACACACAATTACGATTAATTGTTAAAACACCATTAATGATTACATTAATTACTGAAAATTTAAGCTAGATAAAGGAGTGTTGTTTTTCTTAACGCTAATACTTTTCAATTTAACAAGTAAATTTTAGAGAAAGGTGAATACTGCATACGGCTTGACAACCGAACAAGTAGATTTTTGGGCCTTACTTCGAGAGTCTCTCAATTGGTATGAAGATCACTTTTTGATTCGAATAAGTAGATTTGGGCTTTTAGTCTGAGTATCAGAGAACGTTCTATGATCAACGAGTTCTGACAAAAAGGAATAATCCTAAAAGTAACATATTTTCTTTTCCTTTTTGATGACCTAAGCTTATCATCTCTTTTATGTTTTTCTTTATATGTCGGTATTTTTCGTCCTCACTACGAAATATCGACGTCTTTATCGCCAATATTGTTTTTGAAAAATGTTATTCTATAATTTATATTTATTATCTGTGAAGACTCCCAATCTCCTGCAAATTAGATTCCAGGCAAATAAACAACTATCATAAATAAACAAAGTTGTGCTGTTTCCATCAAAAGATTCACGATTGTTACTGAGTTAATCTCTCTATAAGATCACTCTTCTCTCATCACTAATCTTCAGCTTGGTACTGGTAAAGTCCCATTAAATATACACAAGTATTTTTGACAATAAATAGTACTCCCACGATGCATGTGCAAATACTGTTCATGTAAAATTTGAGTATGTGTGTAGTATTGTGGCAGTATCTTGTTCATAAGCTCAGCGTTATATTGCATAAGCTCATTCAAATACACAGGGGTGCTGACAATTCCCGGGACTTTTCAGCACCCCTGTATATACCTAATGTTTTGGGTGATGGTGGTTTTGGGTTTTGGAGGCCATCGGAAAAATGCAAAACATTTAAAAATTGGTCATTTTTAATTAGAGTAGGCCTTAATAATGTGTCAATTTACGTTGCTCACAAGAAACTAATGTTCTTTAATTTCCCCTATCAGTATTCTAATGTTTTCAGTAAATGTTATATAACTCCTTTACCGAATATTGTAGAATCTATGTATCTTAACCAACCAATGTAACCAATGTATATTCACTCTCGATTAATGATCTCATCTCAAGATGCATTATTAATTGAAATCTTTAAATAGCAAATACTGATTGTACAATGACGCTCATTGTTGGTTTGTTAATAACTTGGTTCTAGGCTTCTAAGTTCTAACTATTAAGTACTAGCTTTGGTTACAGTCATGGAGTCTCGTCACAAGCAATTGGAGAGCGAGGTAACCTCGCTCTCATTCCTTCCACCACATTCAAAACGTTGCTTATGTCTGCATCTCCGAAAATTGGAAAATATAGATTACAACTTCTATTCTAAAATATACTCTTCTTTCCGTCATAGCCAGGCACATGGCGTGTTGAAAGATCTTGTACTAAGGAAAAAGTTGTTATGTTACAGCACTCCTCTGGAACAAAATTTTTCTAATAATTGAGTGAAAATTACATGTATAAACTGAACTACAGCCTACTTCAGTAGCGTTACATGTATTATGAGAAGAAACACGTAATAAATGAAAGACTGGTTGAACAATGTAACTGTTAAACCATAACCTAGGGATGATTTTAATCGGACATTAAAGGTCTATTTTTAATTTGTGTAGAACACTATAAATGTATTTGTACTATATTATATATAAATAATATACTATACGAATTTAATGACTGTTACTTGGCAAATACATTTTTTTTTAGTTGACTCTTTTCTGGTCTCGCCGGTTGAGCTTTCGAAAATAAAACTAATACAGGTGTTACGTTATCATCATGTGTCAATGTGATTGTTTTGGTTCTAGTTCTGTAGGTGTAGAATGATAGCAATTGGGAATTTACAAAATAGAATCTAAATTTACAGACACTTTACATCAATTAATGTTTAAGTGACTGACGTATTATGTAGTTTTTCAATTAATAAGTTCTAACTATAACGTGTGTATTCTCTTGACTATTTTTACGTTTTTTGTTGAGGAGTGCCATAGGTTAATGGCAATGAGTGAATAATTTTGATCATGCCCGATAGTTGGAACTAGTTTGTTAATGAGAACTGAATACCTTTTAGCAACTTAAAGCATGTTTCATAGCTATGAAATATAAATGAGTAGTTTTCTGTGACTTATAACATAATTTCTAAAACACTGCAGGCTACAGTGGTGCCATAGAAGGAACGTTATTTAATTTTTACTCTTAAAAGCGAATTTGAATATGTTTCAGAGAAAATCTTTTGATCACAGGGATGTAAGGTATCATAGCCTTAAAAGAAGTGGAATCAACAGTTCTGACTACATTGATACTCAGGTTTGATTTAGTTGTTTGGTATCAATTTACAAAATCGTGACCATGGAAAGGTACGTTCATTTTTTTTTCCTGAAAACTACAATTTTTCCTGAAAACAATAGTGAAGAAAAAATTCGTCGGCAACGAAAATCAAAGGAGTTACGATTTTTTGAAATCCTCTGAAAACTCTGTTTTTGACAGTACCTCTGGCAATTTTACTGAAATGATGACGTTAATCCTGTCAACGATGCCTGCCCGCTGCGCAGTGCTGCGCACTGCTTGCTCTTTTAGAAAAAAAATTAACTCGAGCTTGCAAAAGTCGAATCCCAGATCACGTGATGCCCCTGATCCTTAACCCTTCAAGTGTTGTTCGACAAAATTTTGTCGGTTATTTTCCATCTTTAATGCAATAATGCCCGAAAGGCATCAATATAATACAATGATATACTTTCCCCCCAGTTTATATGCACCTGTGATAATAACACTTGGCTATAAATGCCCAACCCATGAAAAAAAGTCCATTTTTCATGGTCACGGTATTGTAAATAAATACCAGTTGTTTAATCTTAATGCTTACAACATACCCTAAGTAAAAATAGGTTTGTAATGGTCCTAATAGGATAGTTTTTACATTTCTTAATTCAACTTTCTTTTATTTTCAAATTATGATTAAACCTTGTACATACAAAATTATCGGCCATAGCCTAGTCACTTAGTATTGCACTTTTCCTCCTGAACAAAATTGGGGGGGGGGGGGGGTACTTTAATAAACAGCCTACACTCATTTTTCGGTTGTTTTTATTGAACGATTCGATATGTAAAAATTGTACGTAATAAGAGCTATAATAAATTACTGTAACAAGTAGAATCTGGTACATTACAATTTTAAAAACAAATTTAACACTAATTTAACAAAACCTACTATGGCCTAGACTTAGATATCATTAAACACCTTACAATATTTATAACTTGCCCAGCTTGATATCAATGAGTTTTTGTGAATTGGAGGAAAGAATTCTCCCCATAGGTTACCAGGAGCCAAACCCACATGTTAAAGCCACTTAAACAAATCTCGTCACTTGTGAGAAATATCTCATATTTTTCTTATATTTGCCATTTTTCTCAAAATATAAGTTACTTCTTTCTGTTTATTGTTCACATTAAAATTACTATAACTATTAAGTCGAAATTGTATATTTTTAACTAAATTGGGGTAGGGTACGATAAGCGAACCCGGTATTTTATATCGAAGAATGTAATATCAATACCTAATATTCGTATCTGAAATCCTACACCATCAATCGATATAAAAGTATCTATAGTCCTCAATAACAATCATATGTTTTATATTAAAATGTGAATTTAATATTTACAGTGATCAAACAAATTATTATATAACAAAAAATTAGGAAAACTGAAGACAACCATATTTGCTCCTCTCACAGTTTCAGTTGTTTATTTCCTACACGAAGTTGCTTTGAAATAGGCCTAATGGGTTTTTCAGTACGAGTCCAACATGTTGAAAACCATGTAAAACATGTCTCATTATCTTTCAAAGCAATGTCTTGCATTTTTCTAAAATTGACTGCCATTTTTAATAATCAAATGTTACTTATGTAAAATTTAAATATTACCTTACGTGTATTATTTGAAAGTGTTTACAGCTGTTTATGTAGATTATTTAAGTTAACTGTTCAAAATAATTAATCAGTATCGATTGATTATATCAATGGTTATGGTTAAGTAATATTGTTTGCCAATTTCGATATAAAAAACCGGGTCCGCTTATCGTACCCTACCCTTCACATTAAAAATTACTATAACTATTAAGTTGAAATCGTGTATTTTTAACTAAATTGTAGGTAATATCGAATTATTCCTTCGGATAAAAATATAGGACCATTCGATTAAAATAACTCAATAACGAGTGTAGGCTGCTTATTAAAGTCTTACCTAAATAGGGTATCTTAGGGTGACTAGTAACGGGGAATAGTCAGGGAATTTTAATAATATAGGGAAAATGAGGGAATTTCATAATAGATCATGGGGAAAGTGGTCCGGTTATTCTTGCAGGGTGTCTTACCGGCCATAGAAATCACCAAAAAGTCACAGATTATGATTTTATTACAGAAATTTTCTGTTTAAAATTTCATTTTTATTGCAATATGATAATAACTAGAGATCTGCGAGGCCTTGTTTTGATCTACAGAATCTTCAACAAGACTCGGGTTTGAAAATTTGACATGATTCGACATGAGACTCGCCGGGTCATTTATTATCGCCTGATAGGCAGTACACAAATTACTGATCACTAAAACGTTTTAGTCGTACTTCGAGTTTGAAAATCGTAAACAGACAGTCTTATGCTATCTATTTATTAAGAAATAAATTAACAAATTGCCTGAGTGATTTTGTTGGTACTTTGTGTGTGAAAACCCATAGATAGATAATTAAGTTATAACAAGCTTGAGTTGTTAAAACACTACACACATAGTAAGGTAATATAATAAGATTATTAGTGTTAAATAATTGCAGCCCAAGCAATTTTAATACATAGCATTCCAATACTTGTAATATCAAGACAGTTTTCATTAGCAAAATAAACAAAAATACAAACTGAAAGCAAAATATTATTGACAATCTATCTACGCTTTTTGATACGCAAAGTACAACAAAATCGAGTTTTTGCGACCTGTAATTTATGTAATACCGATGAGCTGTAGTTTGTGAATAGATGAAAAAGACTTCACCGTAATGCACGAAGAAACTAACTCCAGGCAAAAGGTTATGTGCAAAACTAAGAGAATTTGTTGAATAGGTTATGATGCATCTACAGATTTTCATGTACAAAGCACTACAGTAAAAATGTTTTAGCGATTGGTAACTTACGTACTGCTGATCAGGCAGGCTTTGATCACTAAATGCTCTCAACTGTTTTCAATAGTATTCATGCACGCAGTCAAAAGCTATAGGAAGGTCAAGAATGTGCTAAGCACATTCATACCTCTCCAAGCCATTGGCAGTGGATTCAAGAAGTGTCTAACCACATCAATCATGGATTTTTGCCCAAAATCTGAACTGATTTTATTTTAATATCTCAAACCTGTCAAGACAGTTCTACAATTTTGTCAAAAAAAAACATATTTCTAAAGACAGGCAATAAAGCAATTGGTCGATAATTGCCTGCTAGAGAAGGGCTACCTTTCTCAAAGACTTGGAATAACTTTTGCACTCTTTGGGAATTTACCTTGGCAATGGTCTCAAAATGTACTTGCTGCAAAGTTTGAATATTCATGTTGATATTCCATCTGCATCACATGACTTAGCTCAGTCTCTGGATTGCACACGCCATCTCCGTTTCCATTACGTGAATAAGGGCCATAGAAGTCATTAAACTCTCAAGTAGATCCGGAAGAGTTGTGTTATATGAATGCTGGTTAGAAGAAGCCACTGTGGAAGAATATTTATTAAATTCTATCGCTATTACTGCTAAATCATAAATTCGATTCCCATTAACTTTTATTGTTTGTATTGTGGACTTGGAGGATTTTGAACTGTTAATAATAAACAATGTAGATTTAGAAAATTGTCTGATTTTTAGAGTGTTTTTAATGTACATGGCATTGGAATTTCTGATGGTTTTATTGAAATATCTTTTATATTTTAGGAAAAAAACTTTCCAACATTTGCTGTTGTTCTATTCATTGAATACAAAATTTGTATTGGTATGTTGTCCTATGCAATTCTTTTGCTATCCATGAATTTCCCTGTTTGTTTTTATTTATCTGGAAAGGGTAATTTTTCTCAAGATGAAATTTAAATCAATTACAGAAAACATCAAACATTTCTGTGACATAATCATAACTATCTATATAGAAATCTTATACACATACATATGTGACCAAGATTCCTCTCTAAGGCAACTCTTGAAGCATCTTATAATATTTTCAGATCAGATTGACCTTTTAACAAGCACAGCGATAAAAATCTTATGCACCGTCAAAACTGCTTTAAAAGTAAGGGATACTTTTCCAAAGACTGACTACTCTTGTTACCAGGTAATTCGTGTATGTGTTTCTATGAGATTTCTGTTTCTTTGGTAGAAACCTCATTTTTAATCTGATATTGTTACCAAGTATCGTTAGGGTTGTTGCAATATGAGGCTAGTTCCGATATTTGTTATCGATATCAATATCAAGCTTGGATATCGATACACCGATATTATCGAATCCAAATATCGATATCCTTAATATCGACCGATATCGATAAATAAGGAAAGGGGAATGATTAAATTTGTGTATACAACCTTTGATTGTATGAGTGTGTGTAACTAGTATAATCAAAGATACAACTTACGAGTTCATTTCCAAAATAATGTTTTTAATACAAGTACAACTTAATACATTTAAAAATACCATTATTTAAAGATAAAAAAAGAAATTCCTTAAATAATTCTATTTAACATTTTCTAACTATGAATCATTTGAAGCACAATTATTAAAAAACAATTGCCAAAATAAGAATAAAAATTACAATTTTAAATTTTAATATAAATCTACAAGAATCTAAACTGGGTTTTAAGAACAATACTTTCATTTTAAAAAGCAACTATATTATATATGCTTAACTGAACCAAGCATCGTCTGGTTATTTTTTATTTAATCTGCAAAGTTAATTTCTTTGCTGGCGTTGCATTTAACAACTGAACAAATCAAGTTGTTTGAGTTTTGCTTTCGTAAAACTAATAAAGCCAAAATAATAAATAATTACTTTTCTTTCAGTATGATATCAAAACCCCGATATTTGTATATTTCTTCTGATATCACGATAATATCGGATAACTTATATCGATATCAATATAGGATATATCGAAACGATAATATAGATATATATTGATATCGATAATATCGCAACATCCCTAAGTATCGTATTCTATCACTGCCAAACTGTTTATAACTATCTCTGTATTATCATTCCGGTCTATAGGTTTGGTGGAGCGTTTAAAGCAAATATATAATTTCTAAACAATATCTTGTTTTCATTTGATTTTTAAGTAAAAATGAATATAACATTGTTCAATCAATTTAATACTAAAGTTCTAGTGTATGTGTACAAAGGATTGTATTGGTTTGGGGTCTCTTGAAACTCTACCTTATACGCCACTGAGTACTAATGTAAATAAATATGAGTAAAAAAATTCAAATAACGCAGCTCTTACTTAAGTATTTATGTAAAAATGGAATAAGTGGCACTCTCTGACAATAACAAATTATGCTCAAATGATTCTTTTGCCCTTTTCAGTGGTATGGGACAAAAGCAATCCCGTGGAAAGCCATTCTCCTTGCTTTCTTTCTCTGTGTTGGTGGAACATGTCTGCTAATAACAGGAAGTCTGATAGTCTCGGGACACATAGATGCAAAAGTAAGTACATCACCTACAAGGTAAAAAATAACTCTTAATTTGTTGATTATGTGTTTGTTTTACTACATACAAACTTAACTTAACTTTATATTTGCACTTCCATTTGTTTAATTATAAAACAATGTTTCAATTGTTAACTGTAAAATCTTTCTTTCTTAATCTAATTATAATTTTTTTTGTATTTCATTGTTATTCAAATATTCTGTTAACATTTCATTTATCATTTACATCTACTGTTTTCTTGATACAGATTCCACTTCAAATCCTTCTATCTTCCTATTTAGACTCTTCCAGCATCCTTTCAGCCAGTCCTCTCCTGTTCTTTCCATACCTCTCCACTCATATCTCTGAGTTTTCCCTTGGTATCTTTACTTGTACTCTATGCTCTTATACATATCTTACATGTCCTCATCTTCATCTTCTTCATTTCTTGATACAGATTCCACTTCAAATCCTTTTATCTTCCTATTTTGACTCTTCCAGCATCCTTTCAGCCAGTCCTCTCCTGTTCTTTCCATACCTCTCCACTCACATATCTCTGGAGTTTTCCCTTGGTATCCTTACTTGTACTCTATGCTCTTATATATTATTTGTCCTCATCTTCTTCTTCTTCATACGTTGTTACATGTGTGTATGCTTGTGCCAACGTCTAGTTTAATAGTGAGTGTTGCGTTTCAGTATGCTGACCGAATGTGGCCAGTGATCATCATCGGCCTACTGATGTTCCCACCCGGAGCATATCATCTGCACATTGCGTTCTGCGCGTACAAGGAGTACCCCGGTTACTCTTTCACTGACATTCCTGAGTTTGATTAGGGAATGATTTTATAATCAAAATTAGTCATAGTTTTGTAGCCGTGCTATGCATTTTAAGTCAGTATACGATCCTAATTTCACATTGCATTTTAAGCCTCGTGTCCTACAATTTTTAGCTAGTCAGTTTCGCTTGCCTTAAATGGTTAAATTATTTTTATTTCTACGACTGAAACACTAGTAGTAGCTAGTCATTGTTATGTAACTGATAGCGATCTAAGATTTACAATAACTAATTTAGTAGTGTGTCTAAGAATGCTGGCTACACTTCAGAAGTATGGGGGGAATAATGTTCACATTCTCTTAGACATGTTCAAAAAACCTGATGATTTGATTGACTTAATGTAAATAATTTATGTGTTCACTATGAAAAAGTGACTGTTATCGTACTTTATGAAATAACCACAATGGTCAGATGGTACAGAACTGGCATTCACATAGATGGGGAAAATAGGAGGTTTATTATGAAAGAATCCTCTTTATTTAGCAAATAGAAAATTAATCAACATGAATTACAGAGACTATGTAATTATTATTTTTTATAATTTTATTTTTGTCAACAATAGAGGTTAAAATGATCTAATTGACATTTCCGATAATAAATAATATAATACACTACACTACTACATAGAATGCTTGTATGAATGTCATTTCTTAAATTAGTTGTGTAACAATTCAGTACAGAAATAAACAAAATCTAGAGTCCTTGACTTCATGGATCTAGACTATTATTCTGATCTCAGTTATCAAAATGAAATTCTGGTTATGCTCCCATATTACTGTAAAACAATATAGGCTACATCAGTGCCAATTGTGCCGTTTATTGAAATAGACTTCTCTAATATTATAAGAGTTCGCTTTAAAATAAAAGGCACCAAACCTAACTGCAACGTCCTACTTTGTTTAAATTTAAACATTAAAATATTCCAGTATTACATTTATTTATTGTAAGTATCCCAAATTAAATGTTTGTTTTTATTATATATTTTATAATGAAAGCGCAATTAGATGAAAGCTGATCATTTATGTTGCGTTGTGTTGTACGTTGTATTTAATTGTTCTTGTTAATTTTTTATGTTTGTTGAGATTTAATAAATGATTGTTTACTTGTGGTAGAATGGTTTTTTTTTACTCCCTTTACTGTATTATAACTATTTCTAAAATTTTAAAATCCTTAATAAATTCTATCACCTTATTTAGAACAGTAATGGTTTACCTCTCAGAAATACCGGCAGGCCCAATCTAATTGGTTCTTGGCACTCAAAGGGTTCAAGTGAGTCTCTCCATTCTTCTTCTGTTTGTTATTATGATTAACAATAGATTTAACAGAACTACACTTATTTATTGTCACCAACTAATGTAGGAAACGGGTACTAAAAAAGTAAATGTTATTTACAAAACTACGATTATTTGTTAATTTTATCATATATCTGTGATTTTATATACAAATACGACAAAACCCTCTTATTACCAATCGGTAATTTGTGTACTGCCAATCAGTTGTCTAGGAATACATTCAGTAGACTTGCAATGATGCAGGATCATAAATATTAAAAATACGAACTGTGTGCAAATTATTCTTAAAAAAGTACTGTAATTATTTTAACCATCTGCATTTTTCATACTGAAATAGTGACAATAACATGTTTTAGCAATCAAAACCAGAATCAGAACATTTTTTATTTAGTAAAATTATACATTCTATTTTTATCTGTAATTTGTGTATTGTCAATCAGCCTTCATCAAAAAATTGACTTACGAGGGTCGTCCACAAAGTAACCTCTGTTTTGAAATAAAAAATAAACCAGTTGAGATGTAAAAAGTTTATTATATAAATGTTAAAACTACAGCTTTTCTCTACTTTTCTACATATTCACCATACAAATTCAAGCACTTATCATATCTTTTAACAGTTTTTGAAATTCCGTCTTTAAAAAAATCTGCCGCCTGAGAACGTAGCCAACCTGTCACAGCATTTTGAAGCTCTTCATCACTCGCAAACCTCTGAGATGCAAGCCACCGCTTCATGTACGGGAAAAGATGGAAATCACTGGGAGCCAAGTCCGGGCTGTAGGGGGGGGGGGGGTGGTCAAAAACGTCCCATTTGAAATTTTCCAAAAGTTCTGTTGTTCTTTGAGCTGTATGAGGGCGGGCGTTGTCATGGACAAACACAACACCAGATGTCAGAAGACCACGATGCTTGTTTTGAATCGCTCGTCGTAGCTGTTTTAAGGTTTCACAGTAAGCTGCAGCTGTAATGGTCGTACCACGCTCCATAAATTCAACGAGCAAGATGCCCTTAGCATCCCAAAAAACTGTAGCCATAAATTTTCTCGCTGAAAAAGATTGGCGAGCTTTCTTTGGCTTGCTTGGCGAAGCGGTATGACCCCATTGCATTGACTGTTGTTTTGTTTCGGCATTCACATAGGCTACCCAAGTCTCATATCCTGTAACGATCCTGTTCAAAAATGTTTCTCCTTCAACGTCATACTGAGTAAGAAAGTCTATGGCAGAACTCATTCTTTTCATTTTGTGATCATCGGTGAGCACTTCTGAAATCCAACGAGCACAAAACTTGTGATAGCCTAGTTTTTCTGTCACTATCTCATGCATAAGACTTCGAGAAATTTCGGGAAAACGATTTGAAAGTTCCGAGATTGTGAAACGACGGTTCTCGCGAATTTTCTCATCCACTTTGTTCACCAAGTCATCACTGACGAGAGATGGCCTACCACTCCGGTCTTCATCGTGAACGTTCGTTCTTCCATTTTAAAAAAAACGAACCCATTGACGGACTATACCTTCGCTCATAATGTTTGGGCCATACACCGCACTCAATTCACGATGAATTTCAGCTGCTGTGTAACTTTTCGACCACAGAAATCTTATTACACCACGCACTTCACACTTGGCGGGATTTTCTATCACGGCGCTCATGTTTTTACGTTGTAACAAAAGAACGCGCGATCGCACGATGCTTTCCCTTGCAACAGCTAGAAGCGTACTGAACGGCTGCGCACACCGATGTGAGAATGGCGGCGCTACCCCCACTACTTATCGCACCACGCCCAAACGGCGTGGACGATATTTATGGACGACCCTCGTATATGAAAATTCGGTGGATTAGAGATTAGTAAGGTAATAACTACTGAGTATGGTAGATCACTGAACTGTTACGTTACCATGTGACAGGTGGCCTATAAAAAATTCCATCAATCAAAATCAATTAAAAACTCGTCTCAAATGCCTTTTGGTGTCAAAAGCGTTTTATTCTGTCGATGAATTCATGACGAGCCGCTGGGAGGTCTAAATTTGCACTGTATTTAAATAATCAGTTTGTATGTGTTTGCTCTCGATCTGGAGTCTGTATGTGTCTGTTTGCTTTGGATATGGAGTCAGTTTGAATGTGTCTGAGCGAATGTATGAATTGTAAGTGTGAATGTGTATGAAGGTATAGTTAGGACTATTTATTTTTGCTTATGACGATTGCGATACAATGTTATATTGTTTAAAAAATGCAATAAAGAGATTATTATTATTATTAACACATGGTACTGTGCATGGTTATATGGGAGAAATATCAATAACAATAGACAACATAAACAGATAACAAAATTATACCTTTAATTTTACAATAAATCACAGCACAAGGCAAAATTAATACAAATTTAAATGTATATGGATAAATATGGAAGAGTCAAGACAAAAATAAAATTAAACTAACATTTAAACTTCTCAACTTTTGGATGGAGATTCAGTATTTTCCTTATTTGAAGTTTCCTGAGATTCTTCCTGTTTCTTTGCGATTTCATTATTTTTTTTCTCTTTTGCCTTTTCTTCGTCAATTTTCTTGTGTTCCTCTTTCACCATTGCTCTTAATTCCTCCTAAAATGCAAAAAAAGCAGCACTGAATTATACAATTTCATCACGAGTATTTAGAACAATATATTTTATTTCAAGTTTTGCTTTTCCAAGAAAATTTGTGTTGAGTTGCAAAGAAAAAGAAACTTTACTTTGTAATTTTTTGGCCCAACACCCAAAAGTATTCTCCCAAATTATGTTATCTGGAAAGATAAGGTCCTTGGCAGATCACATTTAGAGAATGAACGCTTAACCTTAAACCTGACAACATGGCACAGATGATACGACTATAACAGATCAACCAAGTACACTCAACACTTTTTTTATTGTTTAATAAAATAATGGTCAGTAATTGTGAGTATTCCAATCAGCAAATATCACAGGGTGGTCACTTGACCAAGAAAACTGGAAATAAGTTGTAAAAAAAATAAGGTACTTATAGGATTTTTTTCACTAAGAATAAAGAAAAAAAGAAATTGAACTTCATTCTAAAATGAAACTGTGAATGATGTCCACACAATGATATAACCTCAATAGTTTATTGAGTTTGTCAACAGCAAACTTCAAAAAAAAACTGATTTACTAGATTTTTTTAAACAGTACTTAATTTCTGAACACATAAAAATTTATACATTATTAAGTATATACATTAATACACAGAAATGTATTTTCTGTGGATCACGACATTTTATCTTTTTTTTATAAATACATAACAGAAAATAAAACTATTACTAGTCATTCTGTACTTTATTTGATAAACAGCAATAAGTTCTAACAAAATTATCTTTATTGTTCAATAATAAGCAGTTGAAGAGCAAAATAGATTTTTCTGTTTTAACATGTTTGGTGCATTGATACATTGGCAATCTTTATCATATTGCAACATAAGTCATTCGTGAATCATAAAGGTGCACTTTTTCAGTGTGATAGGGTTCACGGGTGATTAAATAAAATGGTGGACTTTTGGCGTCTGATAGTTTAGTAGGTCAGTATTTCTATGTGAAATCGGTAGAACTACCGATTGAGTTCTGTTAAGGAGTGCCACAGAATACAGTGCTTACTTTTAACTGACATGAGTCTCCAGTGACTTATTCCGAATACTATTTATATTCAACTAGACCAGTGATGTTCTTTAATTACAAGTTGTGTAAGGAAATAAACTTGTACGCTTCAAAATATGACAAACATATAAGATTCACAATGTAGCTTAGAGACTGACACAATAATGTAGCAGTTGAAATCAGCGTGAACAAGAAATGAAACTGTGGATGACTCAAAGTCGCGCACAGCAATAACAAGAAAAATAAGCAATGTGAATCATGACTCGTACATACCAATACATTCATTAAAATAATTATAAACATAGCTTTTGTAAAAAAGAATAAAAAATGATTAAATCTGGTGACTGCTCAACCATGTTCCGATGAATGTGTTAAGGGTAAAGGCCTGTAAATGAATTGTATTCTGAGTAATAACTGACCCCCCATCCGATCTGGTCCGCCAGAAGTTGACATCCGACATCACAGTCTCCCAGCCACAAGACATCTCTGGAGTTGGTATCGGAGTCAAAGTCCAAGCCACCACCCATCCCCAGCATCCGCATCAGCCTGTCTCGGTGCCCGGCCTTCTCTCTGTTGATCAGCAGCCGGGGACAATGGTTGCCAACACTGCAACAACAAATACAGTCACATTGAAAAATACCCTGATCACATTTACAAGTACAGTGGCCACAAGTAGCAAATACAATAGCGATTTATGTATCAGAGTCCATAAGACAGGTTCAACCATCAATGTACCCTAACAGTTATTATGGTATTACAAACAAATCATGTTAAGGAGTAAAGTTATTAATGTGCTTTAGATAAAAAATGTATGTAGAGTCTATTAACCTTTTCCTACGCTGTAGACGGATATACGTATAAGAATGGCAGACTTTGACCAAAACGCCAAATACAGTTATATCCGATATATAGATTGTCTCTTGGAGAGTTTTTTAGTTCACAAAAGGCCTTCAAAATGCCCGGTGCACGTTCCGTGCTTACTGCAATTGCCAAGGAAGTATTTATAAAAGACCTTCACTCTGCTCGTCAGTTCTGTGTCTTCTACAGAGCCATGACCAAACATATCTGTGGCGTGTATTACTGGTTTCTCGGCTGTCACAAGCGTGCACGTCTACTACGTATCTTGTTATTATTCTTCATCGTGTTGTGATTAGTTTAAAATATTTATGTTGTCTTAAATTTAATTACATTTTACAACAAAATTTAAATTTATCTTAAATAAACAGAACTGAAAAGTTTTCTTTTTATCAGTAAATTTGCTTATTTTAAGTAAAATGCTCTGTTTTATATTTTTTTTTGCTTTTACCTATTATAATTTAGTTAGAATCAAAATTAACTTTGAACTTAAAAAAACAAAATTGTTGTTCTTGTCTTGGTGTTATAGGAAAGTTAATGGATTTATTAGTGGTGTGCGAAGGGTTAATTTGTTTTTTACGCATCGTTTAAAAAAGCTAATCATATAATTTATAACTTTTGTAATTTACTTAACATATACAATAAAAAATACTATGCAGTTTGTTCTGTTCGAAGCTCTTGTTAAACTAATATGCACTACAGGTTCCAAAAGGATAGATTCCAATCCTTATAACTTTGTGCTCTATTTATGTTTCCCTTCCGATTCCTCTGTACAAAAATTAAAATTAATGTTTAGGAAACATTTTTACTACACGGATAATACTAAATTTATGGAGGTAAAATATATATATATACTTTAATATCTTCTGAATATGTATCCCAATATCACTCGTCATATCTTGCTGATTAACACATGACACTAATTAACGATATACCTAACAATAAATCAGTATCATAACTGACTGGTCAGTATTTCATAAAACAGTGGTAAGGAATAAAATTCTAATCATAGCCCAACAATGGCCTTCACAGTCTTAGTGTAAAATTCAATTGTCTAAGAGTTTGATCAGGTTCTAGGTTTGTTAATAACAACAGAAAGGAATAATACATATCTTTCTTACCAATTTTGTAAATCACATTGATACAGTTCCTGTTGTTGCTTTTCTGTTCAGCAATATCTCTTACTTCAAATTATATTCTTTGTTTAAATACTGCTTTTGAGAATGGAAGAATTGTTAATTAAACAAGATTTTTCCGTACATTTACCATCGTTTAGTGACACACAAAAATCAGTAACACTAAGTTTTGAGATCTGTAATCTAATCTCTTAACATCTAACACATAATTCAAATCTAGTCTAAAATAAACGAATCACACCAGAGCGTTGTGACAAACATAAGTCAGGAATCATAACAACCATATTGTGTGTCAACTCCATATACATTACCTCTTAAACATGCATTAAATTAAAACAGAACACTAATTATTGAAACCGATCTATAGAATACAGGTCTGCACTGAAGGAAGGTCATGGAGGATTTTGGAATTGTGAGAAGTTAATTTAGATCTTAACTTATTTGAGAACTATTCTTTGCGTATTTTTAGAACGTTAGCTACTTAAAAAGCTACTTTAAACCCCGATTCCTGATTTGCCACCATCTTGTTTCTGCCATGACGATCGCCATTCACTATTGGCCTCTGGTCAGTTCTCTGTGGTTGGTCGATCAGTGCAGACCTATTGTGATCTATATTCTTTGGTTGAGTCTTAATAATTAGTGTTTTTTTTTTAGTACATGTTTAAAAACATGGTTGTTGTGATTCCTGACTTATGCTTGTCACAATACTCTCATGATTTGTTTATATTAACCTAGATTGTAGTTATATGTTAGGTTAGTTATCCACTTGAGGAAGAGATCAGATTGCACTTCTCAAAACTTAGTGTTGCTGATTTCTTGTATCACTAAATGACGGCAAATGCCCGGAAAAATCCTGCCCTTCAAATTATACTTTTTTCTGCTTGACAACAGACAAGATTTAAAGAGATTTTCATTTCTAATCAAACAACAGATTTCAAAATTCGTATGTGTCTGTAAAAATATCTAAATAAGAATTGCTACTGATCGTTTTCATACAGTTTTAGAACATGTTGACCTACTTGTCGATGAGAGAGGCAAACGGTTGTACAGCCAGTGAAGAGCCCATCACAATGAGCAGATCTGCCTTGGGGAAGTCAGAAACGCTCTTTGTGTAGTATTCCTGTGGGAGACACTCCCCGAAGAATACTATGTCAGGCTTGACCACACCATTGCACAGGACACAGGTGGGAACACTGTCTTGGAAGATTTTCTCTACAACAATAAACAGTATTTACGATAGGTATATATAATAATAAACTAAGTCAAAGCTTTTGTATTGGCTACATATTTCAAGATCAGTTTTAATCTTTCTGAGAGCTTATGGCGGGTAATTCTGCTATCCCTTGTGTAATTAATATTTGCCAATGGCAGATAAAACAGCAGCCAGTATCATCTGCATTAAGTGCTATAGGCAGGAACGCTGACAGTTTAATTGTTTTGTCACTAAAATAATATTTACTAGCACTTACTTACAGCTTGGCACAGATTTTTCTACTGAATAACATGGAAGTTATACATATATACTTTTTACATGGCGTATCAAAAACTTCAGTGACCAGAAATGTGACTGAAAAATATTCCAATTTCTTGATACGGTTCAGAACAGTTTGACTTTAATTTTGGACAGCAATGTTTTGGGGCTCTGAAGTCAGAAAGTGAAACCGTAATTATAAATGTACCAACTAAACAAATCAAATATCTCCAACATTCCATGTATTTGATTGAATAGCAACAATTCAAGCAACACTACTTTAGAACAATGTGGAGAACATTAGGTTATTCGTTTTTTTTTTTGGCCCACATCTTTTCTGATATGCCAGAGAGCAATTTTAAGGATTTTTGGTTAAAGGAAAATTATTTTTATTCCCTTGGAGGGATTTATAATTGCAATACGTTTTTGTTAATATATGGTTATGTGTACTTTGTTTGTGTACAATTTTTATATTATTCTACGAGAAAATCTATTGTAAAATTATTGAAGGGTGAATAAATGACTAAGGTGTATTGATATCTTGCTCCAAGATATTACTGTTCTACTACTGCTCAACAGATTTTGCACCCACCTTTCATCCAGTCCACAGAGTACTCCTTCTGACACTCCAAACAGTGAGACGTAAAGAAAGTTCCGTGTGCCTCAATGATCTTGTCACCAGGCAGACCAGCTACCCGCTCCAAGGTATCAATGTTCTAAACAGACCACCATTGCTTTACCAAAATTGATCCTCTTATTTCTTATTTTAGTGATAAATTACATCATAATTTTATGACAGGTTGTTTGTCATCAAACTTAACACATTGGAGCCTGAGCCTATAGCAGAAAAAATTAAAGAAAAACGATGTACTGATTGTATTGTGTGGGACCAATGACGTTGCAAGGAATGAAGCGGAAGAAGTTTTTTGTAAACTTAACATCAACACTACAAAAAACTACAGAGACTAATGTTATTGTGGTGGACCTTCCAAAGAGGTATGATTTGGCCGATTGGTCATGTGTGAATGGAGAAGTTTATGAAACAAACCGGCGAATTAAAGACTTCTGCCAAAACTATAGAAAATGTTATGTGTGTAGAAGCAAGTGAAGCAGGAAGACACACCTACATACTCAGCAGGGACTTCATCTCAATACGAAGGGGAAAAGGTGGATCGCTGAACTCTTAGCAAAGAAAATTGTGGAACTGACAACCAAGAAGACAACTACAGAGGAGGCTCTGAACTTGAGCATCAGTGGAGATCAGCCCCCTCCCCCCGGCACTGAGCCCACTTCGGGAAACGACCTCAACACCCTCGAGGCAACGGACCCATAACTGTCTCAACAGGACAAGACAACAAACCCTTAAGTATACTCCACTTAAACATCCAATCAATCAGGAATAAGCTTGACTCACTAGATTTATTCTTAGATAATACTAGCTATGATATTTTGACTATTTGTGAACATTGGCTTTGTGAAGAAGAGATATCTCTGTACACTCCCCGTGGGTATAGATTGGCTGATAGTTACTGTAGGAAACATTTGTTTAAGAGGAGGCAGCGTAATATTTGTCAGACAGGAAACTGAATGTAAAATTTTAGATGTAACAATGTTTGCTTATGACTTTGGTTTTGAAATAACATCAGTACTTTTGCCTGAATTAAATCTTTTAATTGCCTCTTTATACAGAACACCTGACACTAATGTAAATTGTTTTTCTGATTTCATTAGAGCTATTTTTATTACATGTTAATAAAAAATACGGTGATAAAAAAATTATACTTTCAGCAGATTTCAATATAGATATTAGTAAAATAACCTCAGAATCACAGTCTTTTCCTGAATTTGTTGAGATCATTTAATTTATATTGCTTGAATCACAACCCAACTAGGGGAGATGCAGTACTAGATAATATTGTTACAAATATTAGCAAAGATAATACAGAATGTCAGGTTATTGAACCACATCTGTCAGATCATGCAGCTGTGTTTGCAAAGCTGTATGGTCTATCTCTTGCAAATAAAGTTAGGCCTCATTAATCCAAGCAATTTATATAAAAATATTAGAGATTTAACCCCTACAACTATTTTAAACTTTAAAGACATGTTAGTTTTAAGAGACTGGAGGCAACTATATTGTATGTCCGATGTAGAAGAGGTAGTGAATATTTATTTCTGTTTTTGACAAATTCTTATAACAGATGCTGTAGAAATTAAAACATGTTAAATTAAAAAATCCCAACAGGCCAAGAATTAAATGGCTTACGCCAGAACTGAAAAAAAATGAAAGAATTCATCATTTTACTTTATGACAGATACAAGAACAGTAAGGGTACAATAAATGAAAGTAAACATAAAGAAGCATATACTGATGCAAAAAAGAATTTACAAAAACAAAATAACTTTAGAAAAAAAACATGCCAATGAAAACTTTATTGCCAATGCTTCAAATAAATGTAAAGCCGCCTGGAATATAGTTAAAGCTCAATCAAATAATGGCAATGGTAGTAACAGCTCTAGTCAAGTTAGTGTTATTGATTCTGAAACGTTTAATGATTATTTTGTTAATTTAGTAGGTAAGTTAGGTTTAAGTAGTTCTAATAGAAATGTAACTGAGAATCAAGCCATTAAATGTAAATAAATACATATGTCACAAATTGTTCTGAGGATGGAAAACATTTTAAATGGAAACCAATTAGTCAAGTTGATATTTTAAAAAGTGTGCAAAATCTAAGTACATCTCGTAGTGAAGACTACTATGGGTTTTCAAACTTTATTGTTAAAGAAATTATTGAAATAATCTTAGAGCCCCTACATTTTCTTTTAATAGGGTATTAGAGAACGGTGTATATCCCAGTTCTTTTAAGATAGCTAAAGTTACTCCAATATTTAAAAAAGGAGACAAAAATGACCCATCAAGCTATCGACCAATATCTCTGGTTCCCATTTTTAGTAAACTTATTGGAGTCTTGTATTAAAGCAACAGTTAAACGGCTATTTTTACTGAAAATAGCCTCTTTTGTAATGAACAGTTTTGGTTTCATACCGGGGCGAAATACAGTAAAAGCAGTAGAAAAACTTGTGGAACAAGTTATTTTTAATTTTGAGAACAAATTAATATCATCTGCTACTTTAATTGACTTGACAAAAGCTTTTGACTGTATCTCGCACAATTTATTAGTAAAAAAGCTGTTTGCATATGGAATACAGAATAAAGAACTTGATTTATTAGCATCTTACCTTAACAATAGAAAACAAATGGTGGTCCAGGGCCAAGAAAAATCAAGTTTTAAAGGTGTGAATGCAGGAGTCCCCCAAGGATCTGTCCTTGGAACCATTTTTATTCATCATATCAATGAATGACATAGCTTTTAATTTACCTTGCCCATCAGTTTTTTATACGCTGATGATACTACACTTTTGAGCTGGAATAAAAGTTTGGATACACTGCTTGAGGAACGAAACACAAGCCATAGAAACTGCATTACAATGGTTTGAAGCAAACAACCTTGTTGTAAATAGTAACAAAACAGAAAAAATTATTTTTTTCCTTGAATCACTATATTTATAAAGATGTAAAGCCTGTAAAACTGTTGGGACTTCACCTAGATAGTAGATTGAGCTGGGACCAACACATTCAAGAGTTATGCAAAAAATTATCTAGAGTCACATTTCTTTTTACGTAAGCTTTTGAATTCTGTGACAACGAATATGCTAATTACTACCTATTACGCCTTTTTTCCATTCTCATCTTAGATATGGCATTACACTTTGGGGTAATAGCTGTGGTTCTCAAAAAGGTTTTCATATGGCAAAAAGAGAGCCCTAAGGGTAATAAAAAATGTCCCCAGAAAGAGAGTCCTGTGAGCCTCTTTTTTAAAGAACTACAGATAATAGACTCTACCTAGCCTATACATTTACTGTTGCTTGGTTGATGTTAAAGAAAATCTACAAACACTCAGGGTTAGACAAGAAGTCCCACCAGATATCCTACTAGGAAAAACCATATGATAGAAATGTTACCAATAAAATTAGAAAAAAACTAGAAGTAGTCACTGTATTATGAAATTAAAGATGTTCAATAAACTGCCTCAAGAGCATGGCATGTAACATTAAAAATATTTAAGGCAGTTTTAGAACATTTGGCTCAAAGATAAAGCGTTTTAACTCTGTACAAAGTTACAAAGTTATTTGGCCTTGATATTAGTACATTAAGATTAGTACCTATTAGTGTTTTTTAAAATAATTTTTGTTTAATTTTCTGTTATAATCTTTGTTACATTTTTAAATTTTAGCTAATTTTAGAGCTAAGCCTGGTTTAAGAATGTAATAATTAAATTAATAGCTAAGCCTGTTGATGAAGAATGTAATAATTGACCTGTAACATTGATTGACAAAGCCCGCTAGACAAGTTTGTTAATGTACACAATATGTACTATAGTGGGATTTAAGCTTTAGCATAGAATGACTTTTTGTCGATTGCATATTTTTAATTTTATGTTTAAAGACAATAAACTTTCATTCTCATTCTCATTCTCATTCTCATCTCATCTCATAATTTTATGACAGGTTGTTTGTCATCAAACTTAACACATTGGAGCCTGAGCCTATAACATCAAATTTGCTCAGTATACTGGCCGTTTTTTGTGATTTTTAAAATGTTTTTAAATTATGAAGACATTGTTTTAACCTAACATATTATATATCAAATTAAAGAGGAGAACATGCAGTTTTATAAAATGTGTACTTTTATTATAAAATAATAATTTGAACAAAATTATAAAGTAAACAATATAATGGAAAAAAAAAAAATTGTTAATTGTAACTTTGTATAAATGTTTTATTTTTCAACCACCTAATGTTATATAAAACATTTTTAAACCACCTAATGTTCTATAAATGTGTTTTTGATATAAAATTACCATAACAGAAAGATATTATTCATGTTAGTACTAATGGAAGGCCTATCATAATCATACTCAGCATCATTCACGTCTTGATTATTAGACCTAACCTCAAAATCTGGATCAGGATCATTGTCGTTGAGAAACTCACCCTACGATCCAGAGTCATAAATTTGACCCAAGATTCTTTCAAACTGAATCGCAGATGATCTTTTATTTTCATTAAAATACGATCCTCCTCCTCCAAATCATGCTCAGAATCTGACATCATATCACGTATCATGTGCACCGTTATTTTGTCTAAATGATTACTCATTTTACACAATGATCAAGAAAAATAAAAGTTGTATCACTAAGAAACCAAATAAAATAAATTAAACCATCACTAAACCAATATTTATCACTTTATTCAGTAACAGTGGAACTTTGTTTATAAATAACAATGCTCGCATCACTGTGTTGTCAGTCGGTTAAGTAACTAAGCAGTTGTACAATAGTTGAAAATGCTATTTTTACAGCTGCAAAACTGTTACTTGTCATAAAAAGACGTATAAATATAAACAATATAACATAGGAAATAGTCTGAAACAACTAAACCCGATTTTTTACCGAAAACCTAAACGTATTGAATTAAGTACCGGAGCCCGAGTATAGGTCGGGCTCCGTATACAACGGCGTGCATGCTAGCCCGACATACTCGGGCTCCGTATTCAATGTGTTAAAATACTAGACTATTATGAAGCAATCAACTAAACTGAAATGAAGGAAACAGAATTTTTCCTAACATTTGCCATTGTACAGTGATACAAAAAATCAATAACACTACGTTTCGAGATCTGCAATCTGATGTCTTTTTCAGGTAAATAAGTAACCTAACACATAATTAAAATATAGGGTTTTAGAGTTAGTGAAGTTGACACACAACATGGATGTTGAGATTCCTGATTTATGCGTGTGACAACACTGTGATATGATTTGTTTATTTTAACCTAGTTTGTAATTATGTGTTACGTTACTTATTTACCTGAAGAAGAGATCACATTGCAGATCTCGAAACGTAGTGTTACTGATTTTTTGTATCACTGAACGATGGCAAATGTCCGGAAAAATTCTGTTTCCTTCACAATCCTTCCATTATCAAAAACAAACTTCAAACAATAAATTGAAACATACATAACAAATAACATATGCAACACCAGTGAAATTACTGCTGACAATCTGGGATGTATTAAGAATCTTTGAGCATTGAACTAGAAAGTCATACTAACAATAATGAAATCCCTCCTCATGGCCACAGCCGATGTGTCATCTGTATTATGGTACAGGTCACAGTTTATTGTGTTAACATTGGTATGGAACCAGATATTCAGCTCATCCAGATCCTAGCACTCAAGAGACACTTGGATAAATGTGACTAAGGCTTGTGGCCATCTCTACCTGAGTATAATGCCTGAGGAGAACTCCTTTCTGATGGAGCAGTTTGACAAAATAGTGGCAGATAGTCGGCTTGAAGGTTCCCGGATACAATTCCTTCGCCAGAGTGAAGAACGGCTGCGGATTATTGCGGAAGTATCCGATCTCAAATATGGCCTGTGGGTTAGGTAAGTTGTATTTCTCCAGGTTGTGGTAAAGTCCAGAACCCGGAGACCTGAAGTCCGGGATTCCTGCAGCTGAAATAACGCACAACATACATAATTGCTGTTATAACAAGAATCAATTAGCCTTACACAGGATTGTTGTGTTTACACTACTATTTTTTCATCTCTAAGGACGTATTTTACATTGAAAACATTGTCACAAATTTCAAGAAATACAGTTTAATATCTATCTATACATTTATGTTCATTCGCATTAAAAACACTGTTATGAAGATTAATGCCTGTCATGTAAAACAGTCAAGTACAAAGCTACATCTGAAAACTCTAGAGATTATATTCCAATAGTTACATGGCATGAACATTCAGTTATGATGTCAGAATATATATAAAAATATTAAATAATAAAAACATAAAGGACAAACATGGTTTAAAAATTATAATTTTACATATTAAATTAAATAAAATCATTTATTGTCAGGACACTACAATAGTGTATAACAACGTCAACAAGTTATAACATGTGAAACTAGTTAAAGAAGCATATTGTTACTAGCATTGTAAAATTCATTTATAATTTGTTATATATACACTTCTTAAGCAACATGTTTTTTATGGAGGTTTCAAACCCAGGCCTAGATAATTTTTTTTTATGTTCAGGTAAAGCATTGTACAATTTGATTCCCAGATACCTAAAGCTACTTTGCGTGCTTGTGTATTTACACTTCATCAGCAACAGATCATTCATATTTCTCGTAAAATAGTTATGGTTATCACTAAGGCTAACAAGGTCATTCAAGTTATCTTTAACATACATCAAAACACTTAATACATTAATTAATTTACAAAAAACCTTACCAGTTTAATAATTTATTACGAGTTTTACAGTATACCACTAGCTTGATTAGGAGCTTAATTTGTTTTCACAGAAAAACAAGGAAAACATTACCAATATTGTATTAATCAATATTGAAATAAATCTGTAACTAAATTTACAAACTAAATTGATTATAGTACACAACAAAACTAGACAATTGGCACATTTTCTCAATAAACTCGAATAATATAGAATGTTGCACAGAGCAAGTTTAGATAAACAAGACTATGGCATAATAATTTTAATTCTTTCCTTTTAGGAATATATTGTAAAACAACTCAAGGAAGCTAAAAATTGAATACTTACATGTCGATATCCCTGCCCCAGCCATTGTAATGATATTCTTGCACTTCCCTTCTTTGATAAGATTTGCGATACCATTTAATGAAACATCATCTAAAACCTATAAAATACGAGAAAGAATTGAGTTCACTTCCTGCTTATGACACAGTAACAAGCTGACATCCATTACAACAACTTGTAATTAATTAATACTTAACTTGTACACATTGATTTGTGTTTAAAGAAAATCTACTATGCAATGAATTTTCATCAAAAAAGTTACCTTGATGATGCAACAGAATGTTTTTACTTGGTTGATTCCAGACAAAAATCAGATATAAATATGAAGTTAAAACGTTAATTGCTTTCAGAATCAGAATCTCTTTATTCACATTATCATTAAGACATGTAATGGCGTCCTCTAATAATGTTCAGAGTGAACGAGTAATTGCCCTAGTATCCAATTACACCAAGGTTACGTAGAAGGGTTGGCTCAATTACACAGAGAAGTCTTCAACAATGTGAAACATTTGTTACAACAAATACAGCATCACCAACACAGATAAGGAAATAACAAGCAGAAAGCTACAACTCTGAGAATGTTGCTTTGCACAGACAGCCACGGTAAAACTCTGGCATGGTAAATTAATTACTTAAATTACTGTTACTGTTACTGCCGTGGCTCTTGGTACCCAAGGTGGTACTTTGCCTCACCAACACACTGCCTGCCTCCAGATCTCTCTATCCATTGCCTCTTCTTCCCTTCTGGTCCCAGTTTTCTTATGTCTCTTCTGATCTGGTCTCGCCATCTCAACTTGGGCCTTCCTGGTGGTCTTCTGCCCTCCGGATTGTTTACAAGGACGTTCTTGACTAAGGAGTTGTCCTCCTTCCTTAGTAAATGGCCAGCCCATCTCATTCTCCTACTTCTCACCTCGGCCACTATGTCTGGGTCCATATATAGTTGCCTCAACTCCACATTATGTTTTACTTAAATTATACTTTATACTTTACTTTTACTTATAGTACTTTATACTTATACTTTATACTTTACTTTTACTTATAAGTACTTTACTTATACTTTATACTTTATTAATTACTTAAATTATACTTTTAAAACCATGAACCTCGGCATATGCCGAACTTGATCAGTGTATGATACTATATAATTTATTTCCTTTATATTATGTCCTACTTGAAGTCTGAGGTTAACCGTAATACTTGTTATGCCATATTTCTATTATTTCAAGTAGGTTCCTTATATTGAATAAATCTTTATTCTATAGCTCGTTGTAACTATTTTGTAGGTATAATACATCACACGGATAGGAGTATGCTACACCATGTGTTGCGTAAGAGGCTTCATTAAGTTTGGTTACCAAATTTTGTGTCTATAGCTCAGTTCATTCTTGAGACATCCCGTGGACAGACAGATAGACAAACATCATATTTTTCACAAAATGAAATTTTCACATCCCCGGAAGACAATAAAGAATTGTGTTAGCCTAATAAGTGGCAGACTTTCATGGCGGCCAGCCAAATTCCATGGTTGAACATGCACCTTTATAGAATTCATTCATGTCAGCGGAGAACTAAAATGTCATGCAAAAAATGTAAAGACTGTAAATCATCTTTATAAACTTTTTTCAGGATTTTGTAGCAGTGATTAAATAATTAAAATTTTGGTAAGATAGGGAGGGTACTACAATGCAGGAGTACGCTGAAATCAGATCTTGTCACCAACTTTTAACATTATATTTCACTCTATTATTTTTCGATTTACTGAATGAATTATCTACACACTTAATATGTCACATGATTGTTTACTAATTCAATTATTATGCTATTGTTATTGTTGATGACTTTAACTGTTGCACTCAGTGTTCTCACATATAAATGAAGCCTCATGCTCAATTTCAAGTCTATGGGTCTGTTTGTTTTCGAAAATCATGCAGAAAGATAAACAGACAGAAAAAATGTTGTCCAGTCTCACAAGTAATAAAGTTCAGCCAATAACACCGTTATACTATGTAAAGTTTCTTTAATACAGAGATATATAGTTGACTAAATATACGAGTACATGGACAACTGTCAACACATGTGTTTGAACACATATATAACTTGTGGACATGAAGGTGCGGATCTGGGTGTGGAACGTCTCAATACAAACTGGGATAGTAAAATTTTCAGGGAATCAATCAACAATGTCACCTTTTGTAATTGTATGATGATCGGTGATATAAAATATAAAATCGAGACTCAACACTTACAATTTTTACTATCATTACATATTATAATCATATTTATCACATAAATATTATACTCATTACACTGTGTTCTAGTGATAAAGAAGACTTTCAATTTATTATTTTTATATTACTTCATAAATATTTAATATGAACCCATGTAATTTTAGGAGTTTTGCATAACCATGAATGGTAATTTTATATATATATATATATATATATATATATATATATATATATATATATGTATATATTACATTATTATTATATATGTCACAAAATGTATAGAAAACATCAACCACTGGTGGCGAGAGAAAAGAAGAGACCTGGCCCGTGCCGGCGCATAGCTGTGTACTAGTGTGTTGCCGCACGGTAATTTCAGGCGCTTCGCCTCACAGCCAACCCTGCGAATTGTTTATCCTAGCAATGGAGTTATTTGTTTTCAGTAATGTGGCAATATTCAATATTGTGTTAGTCAGTAAGGTATCAATGTTAAATTTTATATAGATAAAAGCACTACATTTACATTATACTTATATGAACATTAGTAATTGTTATATTAACAATAAAAAAATCTTCAATTTCAGCAATTCATTCCTTTAATTATTGTTTGTTTACAACCACTGTAGAGCCTAATTATTAGAATTTATTACAAACATAAATTTTGCTCAATTTTAATTTATCAAAACAGTACCGTCATTTAAATTATCTTATAAAACATAACAATTAGGCCGCAAATCAATCAAAACAGTGTAACAATAATGGAATTACGAAACTAGGTGCGGCAACATACTAGTAGTAGCGCCTGCAATTTTCAGATAGGCCATAATCCAGGTCTCTTCTTTTCTCTCGCCATCAGTAACTCATGTCACAGAAGCAGAGACGTTAGATCACATGTGGGACAAAACTATAATTACACAAGATTACATATCACAGGCACAGTCACAATATAATATATAGTTCACTTGGTAATCAAACACTGTATCCCACCACTCCTGATACTGTTTCATTTCTTCGCTTAAGGTTTACGATAACGTGTGTTATTTATATTATACATCAATTATTAAACAACAACCAAAAGAGTCTTAGATAATGTATGCAATAATACATAACATCTACTAACACAAACATAGAAAGCCTTAAATGTTCTCTATTGCACACAATAAAGTAAGTGTTTTTCATAAGGTGAAGTTGGGTTGTACGCCCTAATGAAAGAACTAGTCAGATTTTAGATCATAAGAATATTGATGGGGGAGATAAACTTTCATTTAAAATACAATTCACAAATTGAAAGTGATTAAAACAAATATTAAAAAACATAATAAAATTTTGTGTTTCAATATAACTTATATAAATGTCCATTAAAATTTGTTCATAAATATTGTTACTATTAAAAGTTAAAAATTTCTTTTTAATTTAAAGATGATATTTAACAACTTTTGACATGTTTTGGTAGTTTATTACATTTTTTTATTTAATAAATGCGATAAACTCTAAAGAACTTGCTGAGTTACTTTTTCACACTCCATTTATAAATGACTTCTTTAAGTATTAATTTTAATTTTGGAATTGCTTTTTGATACACTCATTAAAAATCATGAGCTTATAAACAATTTGTTTTAATAAATGATTTTTCAAGATTCTACTGAAAATATAGATGTTTAATTTCATCAACACTAATGTAAGTTTTATAAATATTTTAATAGATTGTGTATTCTTTGATTTAAAAAGAAGAGATCAGTCATAAAAGAGTTTGAGATACATTTTTTTCTGTATAAAAATTTTTACATCTATATTTTTGGTAATTTGAATAAAAATTGTATTGATCTTTTATTGAGTGATTTTTGCAGATTCATATTTTGTTTAGGCAGAACTTTTACACACTATCTACTTAAACCTTTTATAACGTAACTCAAACAAGGAACCCTAATACATAAAGGTTATTGACCTTTGGTTTTTCGGATTTATCTGTGCTCTCTTCACTGTAGAATCCAAGCTTCTCAGCAATGTAGCGGCGGATAAGTTCTACCGTTCCATCCTCATCATCTGGCATCCGGGACCCGCCCGGTCTCTCATGACTTAACCTTTCCTTCTCCGATCCTCCTGATGTTTCATCTGAAATGAAAAAAGTTATTTTGGCATTTACCACTTATTACTATAGGTAACATTTTTTATAACAAAAATATAATACATCCCAATAAAATAAAAACACTTGTCTATAATATACTTGAATAAATATGGTTGTAGTTAATCCTCATTGATCAAAGACGAGATATTTCTAAATGCTGTGCACTGGTACAATAAATGCTGGATGTACATTGCAGGGAGAGACTGAAATCTACAAACCATTTTTATCTTAAAATTATTTTTAAGGGATTAAAATATACTGAATTTTAAATCTTGCAAAAATTTAAAATTGTTATAAAAATATTGAACAATATAAAATTTGTACCCACAGTTATTAAGGTATGTAAATTCTAGAAAAACACAGAAAAGTCCCCTAAATGTTATTTTCAAAAATATTTTAGGAGGTCAAAAACAAACTACCTTTTATTTAACATTTAGTTTTGGTGGAAAATTCTATAATCCGTTAATAGTGCAATTTAAAGTAAAGAGTTTAATATGTTGAAACTTGGAGCAGCCTAATATCTTCTGTCTTTAAGGTTGTGCATGCCTCAGAATCGCAATCTCTGACCCGCTAGATCGCATAAGCATTGTCGTTTCCTGTTCTCTACCATTCCTGCGATAACACAGCCCACTGCCCCATTCTCCCTCCACTCCAAGTACCAGAAATTAGTTATCTGTCCCACCTGTTATCTTTCTCTCTCTCAAATCTCCGGAACTCTAGATTTGGCAGTTTCTATAGTAGCAGGGTACTATTTCATGTTTTGCAAGCATTCTTTTAGAAATGTATAACAAATATTTGTATACTCAATACATCAAGTAATTGGTATTGCTGTCTTCATACAATTCTGAAGATTATTTATGTACCAATATACACTTGTTTGTTTTATATTAATTTTAAGAGGTTGAATATACAAATGTAACATTTATAAACAAACACTTCCAAGTTAGCAAAACAATGTGAGATGGGAAAGTGATGCTAAAATTTGTTTTTACACTTTAAAAACACTTAGGCCTAGATATAAAAATGTTTTCCCAAATTGGGAATGGTCATCAACTTTAAAGTTGAAGAGATGTCAAAAAAGTTTAGGTTTAATAACACTTTTCAATTATTACGTAATATTATAGTGTATTAAAAACTGTAACAATGTGTCTGTATTTGTGAATAATTTAATTAAAACAGCAGTATTGATAAATATACTGTAGTATTGTGGAAATAGTGGCAAAAGGTCATAATTGATAGCTAATTCAAACTAAAATTGATACCAAGACCAATACTTACACGTTACTCAGAAAATTTCTATACCAATAAAAGTTTTTCAAACAATAGAAAGTTTCAAAATTATTACTATCCACATTGTACAAAATCACGAAAAAACCATCGAAATCCTGTTAGCCTTTCAAATCTTCCATCAACCATAGTCAATAATCAATATGAAACAATTATTTATATAATAGTAGTAAGTGTTATTAAAACAATACTTTTCCAATAATTTTATTTTTTGGACGAGGCCTTTCGAAACTAAAGATCGCCTGATGATGAAACCTTTGGTTATACTATACATTTGAAATTTTGACTGCAACCTTGGCAAAGCATATTATGCAACCTCGAGGACAGGCCATTAACCTCAACTTCTTAATGAATTACTCTCTTTGACAAGTAATGTAGTAAAACATGTTTGCAAATATTTTACAGGATTTATAGGCCTTCTATATTTTAAAAATTTAGGCAATTGTGTAAACCAGCCTAAAATAAAAACGGTTGAAAATTAAAATGTTTGCAGTATATATGTGAGTTAAACCTTTGATTGTATTAATAGTGTAACCTAAACAATCAACTGTTATACCTTAAGGAAATAACACTTTTTATAATGATTTATGACTCGGGGAAATCATATTTTTTCTTCTGGGTAGTATCGATTTCAAGAAGTTGTTGAAAGTATCCTCTCCAGAAAACTCTGCCTTGTATGCAACATTTTGGCCCTGCACGAGCTTTCCACAGTCAAGTATTAGAACCCATTGCCGGTTCTTTACTACGGTGGATATTAAACTACACAATGTATGTGTGTGGATGTATGTGACTATTGTTGTTCACAAAACAAGGGTTTTCGGCACCAGACCATCTTGAAGCCAAGAAACGCACGTTTTATAATTCTTTTTAAATCAATTTAATTAAATTTTCTAGAGTTGACCGCTAATTTGATTTCGACAAAGTCTAATGGCAGCTTGTACAATGGTTATGTACATGTTTTATTTGCATTAGACACATTTATACTTCAACATAGTAAAAAGTAAGTAAATGTCATACTGTTTTGTTTGTTGGTATCTATAAATACTCATAGCCTAGATGGTTTTTTATTCAACACAACAATAATACTTTTTATAGTTAATTTGAAATGCCTATAACGTAATTTGGTTGAAGTAGCTATATCAAAGATTCTTTACTTATGAATCTTGATGATTTGATATTATAGATTATTTGAGACCTGGTGTTGGACGCTTATATTATACTGCAGCCGAAGTTTTTAAAGCCTATTTGATACAGATGATAGATATTTATTGTTAAAATTGATTAATCAATGGTTACAATTAAGAGGTAATATCGTTTGTCAATATTGATATAAAAATCACTTAACATTCTCTACAAAGGGAAGACATTAATAAGCGGCCTACACTCGTTATTCGATTGTTATTACAGAATTATTCGATATACTATCCAAATTCGATATTATATAATAATCATTTAAAACAAGACTTATAATACATGTACAACAAAGTATAATGCATAACTATTTTTATTAACATAAATTTTACAATAACATTACAAAATAACAAATCTAACTATGGCCTAGACCTTCACATCAGAAATACGTTACAATATTTATATATTGCGTGGATAGCAGTGAGCTACCGCTTTTGTGAAGGCAGTAGCCAAACCCACATGTACAGTTCGCGGACATTAGCTGCACGCGTGACCTTGAGTGTCTGGTGATAGGCGGGGTAGCATTGTGCGCTGCGTTCCAAAAACATTTCCTGTGACTCATGGGTAAAACCCTCCTTTCAGGAATCGTATTGGCCCAAATAACTCATCGCACTCAGTTAAATCAAATTTGTTAATTGTGATAGTGCTGATTGTGGTGGAATTTAAATAATAAGAGAATATCAAATAATAGCAATAATAGGACTTGTCCATGTTTTTAAGATGTTATAGTGTTGTTTGACCTGTTTTTGAAAATAACGTATTTGTCAATAGGCCTACTAATCTGAAAATCGAAATCCTGAGTTTAAAGTCGTTAAAGAGATTGTTGCGCCTTCATCTCAGCGGCTAGCACATGTTTATTTGTTGAAAGGGTAGTATTTGGGCCCTACGAGCACAGCTAAATTCCTCCAACTGTAATATCTAGAAGTGTATCACATAATTTCCCTATATTCATCGTCGTTTCAAATTCTCAACAAATTAGTTACTTCTTTATTGTTTACATGACAAATGACGGTAACTAATAAGCAGGAAGCATAAGTTTTGTTAGAAAAAAATTTTTATCAAATTATTTATTGGGATAAAAAGGAAGCATAAGTTTTGTTAAATAAATTGTAATATCAAATTATTCATTCCGATAAAAACAATCAAACCATTCGATAAAACAACTGAATAAAGAGTGTAGAGTGTATGCAGCTTATTAAAGTCTACCTTCTACCAATTCTATGAGAATCACCCAAGAATAAATGTGAAGTATTTAACCTAGTTCTGAAAAGTAAAAACAAATTCGAAATTTTAAAATTTAAACACTTTAGAGGAAAGGTAATTTTATGGCAAAATTAAATTTATACAGAAGAGAAAACAACGTTTAAGATTTGTTTTCTTTCGTATTTTACAAACAATTGTTGCTTACCTTCTTTAGAAGCCATTGTTGTTTCAATCTATTGTCTGTTAAAGTTGAGGTTAGCTGCTGGACCTTGTTACACAGTATAATATAGTTGGAGAACAATAAATTAACAAACTTCTTTATTTACCTAATTGAAGTTAGAAAAATAACTACAACACTTTTATTCAGAGTCAAGTAACTATTGACTAAACCTTTTTTTAGTTTATACACCAAATACGAATAAATTTATATTATTGATTGCAAAGGAAATGACAAGCAACAAGCATAAACAGAGCAGATAAAATTTAAAATACTTATTTCACATTAGCATTTAATATAAATTATATTTCTTCCATTCCCAAATACAATCATAACATTCTAACAATCAATTGATTTTCATCTCCAAAGAATAACTATTGTTTTACTAGTTATGTTATAGGTAGGTAGAGAGATGTGCCAAGAAAAAAGAAAATATGAACTAGTTTCATCTGGACGTTCCAGAACTGGAACGGACATTAAACAGTTCACTTCTTCGGAACTCCATATTCCGTCGGAACGGTTTACTAAACATGCCAAGAAGTTCCGGGGATTCCAGCTCTGAACATTAGGGCGGCTGCTAAGTGACCCAGTGCCGATCTGTTTTATAGGTAATGGCATAATTTCAAATTGCAACTTGTCGATTTACTGGACTATTTAGAGGCAGGCTCGTACTCAAACCGGTTTATCCGGATAATTTTACTGGAGCCTGGGATCTCAGGGGGCCTGATATGCTGGGCACCGCCACACGTTTACTTGAAGGGTCCGTGTCGACGGACGAGATGTCTCAATTTTATAACTGTATCGGTATTATCAGGCTACATTTGTAATATCGTCCATTACAATTTCAAAGAAATTGTGAATAATAGTACATTCAATGGTACAAGTCAATAATAGTTCCTGCGATTAAACAAGAAATACCTCTACACTTGCGCCCAATCTGACCCAATGAATCAAAACTGGAATGTCGATACAAAAGACGAATTATCTTCAATTTAGGATAAAAATTAAATTAAAAAGCGCGTCTTTTTCTCACAACTATCAAAAGCCAGTTACGAAACGGCCTGCCGCCTGCTTTATACTTCTCGAGTACCGTAGGTGTTATCAAACGTTTTTAACTCGGGGATCCCTTTATTATTAGTTTTGACATTGTGTACCACACAAAATGACCGTTTATATATTAGTTATTATTTTTTAGTAATGATAATTTGAGAGATGATTATTTCTTTACAAAAATCTACAGGGTAGAAAAATTAAATATTTATTTGTGTTTCAATTTTTTCAATATTTACTATGCACATTGAAAAAGATTAAAAAAAAGATAAGTCTGGTATATTAATCCATAATCTACAAATAGCAGATTAAATAAATAAACTTTATTACCAAATAAAAACTATAGGCCGATAGCAAAACATCCTGCTTCAGTACATCCTGTTCAGATATTGTTTTTGCTTTGGACTATCTCTGGTTTTATTTTTGAAAGTTTAATATGTTCGCATAAATATGTGGTTCAAAATTGCACAGTGTGTTAAAATGTGTTTTTTAACTTCTGGTAGTTCAGATTGTACAAGTAGCAAAAAATGATGTAAGCTTTGCTAAGCTGAGTAAATATGCGAGAGTTTAAAGGTCTGGCTTTAATATTATTTACTACTTTCACGACTTCATTAAATAGGTACACATTTTGTAATAAAAATTATTTTTTTGTCGCTGCAGTAACGAGCTTTGTCGCCGTAGTATGAATGCTTTGTTTCATAGGATTATAATATCAGTATCTTTTACGGACCCCAAGAGGTCAGCGGACCTCACACTGAGATATTGCTCTAGAACAATGACCTTGAGCACAAGATGGCCAGGTGTCAAACAATATTAAACTCAAAGGTTATTCCCTAACTGAGCGATAAATTTTACTATGTACTTAAATTGTTATGAAGAACAAGCAGTTATTGACAATGTTGTTCCATATTAGGACTGTTGCGAGAAGTTACAACGGATGTAATAGCTCCCCGTCTTAGTGCTATGATGTCTTGAATTCCTGCGTTTTGATCACGTATTGAAATAAAAGTTAAGTTTTATCACAACCTAATCTTTAGCGAAGGTCTTAAAGAAACTACATTAGAAATAACAAGACTTATATTTGACGTACTGTGAAAATTACGATCGGTTCTTGTTTTCTGCCTTCTAAAAGGGAGTAATGTCGGCGGGAAAACCTAATTTATATTTTCCTTCCAGCTGATATTTACGCGACTCAAATTTACAAATCCTGAATACAACTACAACTTGGTCCAGCTATTATCTATCGATAACGGCTGTCTATAACTAATATCGTAGCTAAACCGTTGCGTTAATATATATTATATGAAGCCGGCTAGTATACCCATCTCTAGGTCGAGCCAATTAAATTGAGAAAAGTTATATTGGCTTTGATTATGTACAACTCGACGTTGAGAAGATATTGTATCCAATGCTAAAGTCAGCTAGCAATTAAGAGGATTTAGGCAGTTACAGTTGGCTACTTGATTGCAGGTTGACTGCCAGAAGTGCCAACTCCCAACGCTACACCGCTAAAGTACAGAACTCCAACATCTGACAGAAACGTCAGTTTAGACTGAGTCTAAAACGAGAGGATAATATGCTGCTCAACTAAAAGTTAGAAAAATAAAGGGCAAAACTTGTTTTTGTGTTTGATAAGAGTAAAATGGGATATGTCAGAGACTGAGTTGAGACTTCGAGAGAGAGTGTGAAGAGATTGTGTTGTGTTAGAAAGGTTTCAAGTGAGATTAATTACTTCAAACTGTCCAAACTATTAAATTGAATTTCGTACATTCCATGCGAATAGCAAAGTTGTGTTGAAGACATTTGTAAGAAGACAGCTCGTTATAGAAATTTGTAACAAAATGGAAGATGAAGTCGGTGGTCCTTTGATTTCAACACATTTTCTTGACGTATCACCACACTTTCTTGACGTTTCACCACACTTTCTTGACATCTCTTCACATAATGCAACCCTCGGGAATGGGAGTTTGGTATCTGAACTTTCATCTACTAGTGTTTTAAAAACTGATACTGAAAGTGTTTCAGAAACTGGAGATGCTCTGAAAAGTGGCATTTTGATTGAAACAAGCAAGGGGTAGGTCGATTAATCATATTTGTTTAATTAAAAGGGAATAGATATCCGGTCTCTAGGGTAAGGCTACTCCCCAAGATCCTTTTTTAAAATTTTGCAGTTATGTTCAGGTATGTCCAATAGCAAGTAGGATGGACATTTTATCCTACAATTCCTCTCTTTGAGGGCAAGGTATTATAACCTCAATAAAAATTATTAGATTTTCACGAAATTTTTTCTAAAACATGTAAATATTTACTTGTCCACTTTACATTATTTATGGATTTTTTTTCAAAAAGAAAATGCTGAAAAAATAATTAAAATCAACTAAAGTACTTTGGTTTATGGAGGCCACTCTGCCCCTATTTAGGCCTACTACTTGTTATTACGGATCTAAGTAGGTTTAGATTAGGTTATGGGGAGTCCTTAATAAGCGGCCTACACTCGTTATTCGATTGCTATTATCAAAAAATTTGATATATAATCCAACTTAAAAATCGTAGGTACACAATAAGAGTTACAATAAATTACCGTAGCAAGAAGAATCTCATCCATTCTCCAATCTCAACCATTTGATAATAGCAATCGAATAATGAGTGTAGGCCGCTTATTAAAAAAAAAATAAAAAAAAAAAAAAAAAAAAAAAAAAAAAAAATAAAAAAAAAAAAAAAATTAAAGTCTACCCTAGGTTATCATTAATATGTTAATAGTAGTACCCTAGTTAAAGATAACCTTTATGAATTCTCACGTTTTGAGTTTGAATTTGGGTACTGAGGAATGCCTTTTTTGCCAGATGTCACTGATGGCTAGGGGCATTTTTGATTAGTACTTTCTTGTCCTCGGATAATGTGCCAGATCGTTACATGAACATTTTATAATACGTACAAATGTCTTATACAATGTAATAACAAGTAGTAGATAGGGATAGAGTGGTTTCTGTATATTTATTTATTTATTTCAACGGGAGAAACCCAATACATAAAAAAATATACAGTGAAAAATTTACAAGTGGTGGCTAACATGCATAAACTGATGAATGACTAGGAGCTACGTATTACTTACAAACAAGCACATAATTAATTGATATCAAAACAAACCTCCGTAAGTTACCAGTCAACAACAAATGAAAAATAAAATATTTAGAAGAAAAAAAAGATAACAGAATTAATATCTATGAAAGGATAACAATTTATATAAAAATCTGAAGTTATAGAAAACGAATAATAAATACATTTCCAAAGAATCAAAGCAGCGCATCTACATATATACATACACACACACACACATACGTACACACACACACGCACACACACACATATTGATAATAAATAATAATAACAATAATAATATCTATAACAAATGTCGCTAATAATATATAATTCAACAAAAATCAATAACCATAAATGACGCTTGCAATTTCTATAATACCAAGGCATTTACAGTTTTCTTCTTGACCACAGTGACACTATCAGCGAAGAAGTCCACGTGAGGAGATACTATGTTTCCAAGACGTTGGATACGAATGAGGGTACTATTGGCTTCATAGTTCGAACCAACGTGACGTCTGCCGAATAGTTCGAAGATCTGTATAGGCTAATACCAAATGACCTGAATGAAAACAAATAAGTTTTGGAAAGCTCTAAAAAGTTTAAAATAACCTCATTAAAGGCACTAGGGTACCAGTGAGGTTAAGGGCTGGGGTAGGGTTCGATAAGCGGACCCGGTTTTTTATATTGAAATTGGCAAACGATATTACTTAATCATAACCACCGATATAATCAATTATTAATTACTGATTAATAATTGATTATAATTAATAATTGATTATTAATTATTAAACAATTATTAATTAATCACTGATTAATTATTTTGAACAAATAACGTAAATAATCTATATCAACAGCTGTAAAAACTTTCAAATAATACACATAAGGTAATATTTCAATTTTACATATAAGTAACCTTTGATTATTAAAAATGGCAGTCAATTTTAGAAAACTACACGACATTGCATTGAAAGATGATAGACATGTTTTACGTGGCTTCAACATGTCGGTCTCATATAGAAAAATCCATTATGTGAAATTTGTGGGAAAGAAACAACTGTAACTGTGAGAGGAGCAAATAATATGGTCGTCTTTAGTTTTCATAATTTTTCTTATAATAATTTGTTTCATCACTGTAAATATTAAATCAATATTTAATTTAAAACATATGAATGTTATTGAGGACTATAATATTATACTTTTATATCGATTGATAGTCTAGGATTTGAGATGCGAATATTAGGTATCGATGATTACATTCTTCGATATAAGAAACCGGGTCCGCTTATCGTACCCTGCCCAAGGGCTGGAGTAGCCAATCACAATTTCAACGTTATTAATTTATTCTGTTAGTCTTCCTGAACAAAATTATAGCCTATAAGGATTTAAGGGGTGTGAATAACTGGGTATTAGGGGAGTTAACAGCTGGAATAGCCAATAAAAATTTCAACGTTATTAACATATACTGCTCGTCCTCCTGTAGCCTACCAAAATATATATGGTATTAGGAGATGGAAATAACATTGTTTTTAATAATTGAACTATAAATGTAGATTTGTGGTTATATTTGTGTAATGTGCTTAAATTGTTATTTATGATTGTCAGTGATATCTGAGGTCAGAACAGTTGGTAATTGTGTTAACGGCCGACCCTGCAAAATACAAGTTTAAAAATTTGTCATACAGGATGAAATGACAGCTAGTTGTAGGGTTAGTAAAACGTTTGTTTTCATGAGGAAAGCTATGCTTAAAATATAATGCCAAATTTAGCTAAATAAAGCTCCCATCCAGTTAGTTTCTCAAAGACCAAGGAACTTTCCCAGGGAGACATGGTTTCAAATCAAATCAAATCAAATCAAATCAAATATCCTTTATTTTCCATCAGACATGTAACATTGCATTGGATTGCGTCATAAATATTAAAAAAAACCACATGTACAGTTTTGTATCTATAAAAATTATTATTAATCATTATTAATATTTATATATTATAATTAATCAATTATTAAAACTAATTAATTTTACATCATACAGACTATTTATTTCCAATAAATTCACTGAGGTGTAGAAACATTTTTCTATTAAAAAAGCCTTTCAGTGATCTCTTAAAAGACCATTATATCATTTACATTCTTTAGGTCCACAGGAAGAGAATTATAAAAAATTACGGCATTATAAAAACAGTGATGTTTGAAAAAAGAGGTTTGCATGGGGGGGGAATATTTAATTTTGTTGCTATTTCTGAGACAGTGTCCGGACTGCGGAATTAGTGACTCGAAAATGCCCTGGTTTTGCTTAAAAAAGACCAATGTGTGGTAAATATATATACTTGGAAAAGTAAGCAGATTGAAGTTCTTAAAGTGTGATTTGCAGGATTCTGATTGACGGATGCCAGCAATAGCTCTCACCGCTTTCTTCTGCAAAAGAAAGACATGGTTTGTTCTGCAATTTTCAAAACCCCAAATTTCAACAGCGTATGAAAGGTAGGGATAAACTAATGCAAAATATGAAGTTAGAAGCACATCGGTGCCCGTGAAAGATGAAAGTCTACGAAGAAAACAAAAATACCAGCACAGATTTTACGTGCGACATGATTTACATGAAAGGAGAAGCTAAGATTCCTATCGACAATTAGGCCTAAAAACTTGACCATTTGCTCAGAACAAACCTCTGTATCGCCAACCCAAACACTCAAAGAGTCATTGCGTCTTGATGAAATTGAAAAATCTAGCAATGTAGTTTTATCCAGTATTCACGGCCAAACCATTACTCTGAAACCACTGGACTATTGAAATTACACTGAACAAACGTATTTATCTCCATATTGAAACGACAAGACTCATCAATTACAAGTGATGTGTCGTCAGCAAACAAAACACAACAAGCCCCTCGAAACACAACTGCTGAGGTCATTCCACATACAAAATAAAGAGGAAGGGTCCAAGTATGGAGCCCTGTGGCACAACCCGTCTTGACAATCTGCTCGTCAGAAAAAAGCATCTTTTCCTAGTATTTACGTCAACGTATGGAATTTCCCACAACTTGTCTACGCTGACTCAAGAAAGATGACAGCCATTGATTTGCCAAGCCACGCACACCCACTCTGTCAAGCTTTTGCAAAAGAAGTTCATGCGAAACCATGTCAAATGCTTTTTCTCAAATCAAAAAAGATACCAGTAGAAAACTGTCCTTCATCAAGAGCTTTAAACAACTTTATCCAAGAGAGCAAACATTGCCTTCACAGTTGAGCCTCCCTTGACAAAGCCAAACTGTTTGTCAAACATAACTTTATTACTCTCCAGGAAAGCCGTTAACCTTATCAAAACTGCCTTCTCAAACACCTTAGAAAATGTCGATCCAATCGAAATAGGCCTGAAATTATCAAGTTCCTCAACCAGTCCCCTTTTTATGTAACGGCTTCACTATAGACAACTTTAAAATGTCAGGAAACAGGCCATTTTCAAACGAAAAAATTTATCAAATGAGCAAGTGGCCTAACAAAATAACTCCGTACATGATTTAAGAAGCTTCGATGATATATTGTCGAAGCCAGAAGAAGCCTTTGCTTTTATAGATCTGATGATGTCAGATACTTCCACTTCAGAAACAGGTGAAAAAAGAAAATGAAGACACCCCAGCACATGATTGTTGTTGAAGAAGAGACAACGATATGGAAGATGAACTTGCATTCGACACATTAATGAAGAAATCATTGAACAAGTTAGAAACGTCCTTCGGATCCCTAATAATGACTCCTTTACTATCCTTGATGGTTCGAGGGATATCTGCCAAAACTCTTTGCCTTACCTCTATGCTCGTTCACTATGTCCCACACAGTCTTAACTTTATTTGAGGAAGTCTGCAGTAAATGTTTTAACTTTAGATGAACTTAGCTTCCCTCACACTAGCCCTATATTGCCTCTTCAAAAGAAAGGTATTGTTTTCTACTCTCATCAGAAGAACTCAGGTCTTTAGTTTATAATACCAATGCGCAACCAAATCACGTAGCTCAATTTGCTCCTGGTTTTTAGTTAAAGACACTTTGGCATTTGGAGAAAGCCCACGAATCCGAACCCTTTTCTCAGGAAAAGCCCTGAATGAAATAAAAACTCTATAGAGGACATAAACAAGCTCATCTTATCATCCATTGTTCTAGCTGCGTAAACATCATGCCATGTTTCCCCACCCAGAAGATGTCTAAAAATACGAACATTATCTTCTACAAATGATCGCTTAAAGCATAAACTTAGGGCAATCAGGACTAGATAAATACCTGACATGTGAGATTTGTGCATGGTGATCGGACAGTGCATTTATCACGACAGAGCAACTGAAAATGTCTTCAGAAAGATCAGTATATACGTGATCAATTAGGGACCGGGAGTTTTTAAATTCCCTCGTAAAATGAATTTACTTTATTGCTTAAATCGTGAGATGCCATCCATGGATAGAAGACTATCTACTTTTCATGTCAGCAACAGAGAGATTAACATTGAAATCACCCACAACAACAGTTCTATAACTTCTGGATTTATAATTTTTTGGAGGCAATCGGATAAACATTCATAAAACATCTCATGTTCTTGCACTGACGCTGAAAAAGGTTTCGGTTTATAAGCGGTAACACAACAAGAAGAGGAAATTGTCTGAACTGAAAAATCGCTGCCGCAAGCTCACACCTACCCTCCTGACAAAATCGGGGAGACATCTAAAACATTGTGTTTTATTGAAGGTTTACTAAAAATGCAAACACCTCCCTTTTGATAAAATTTTCCTACAGAAAAGCTGTAACACCAGTGTAACCATGCAGTGACAAAAACCTCAAACTCAAAATCTCTCAGGTGGTGTTCAGACAAACAAATTATATCTACATTTTCGGCGTCAATAAAAAGTTGAAAATTATCAATCTTGTTATTTATACCTGAACATTTTGATGAAGAATCTTTACAGTATCAGGTGGGCTATCCAGGTGTCCAAGATCTGCCCACTGCAGAGTCCCCGGGGGGACACTCATAAAAAATCTGTGCAAGGGGTCAACACCTTTTCAAAACCCTCAGACCGCTGCAAGCCAATGCCGCAATGAAAAACAGACTCAAAAAGCGTAGCTAGATGAGTTATACCTCTCCTATTGAGGTGTCGTCCGTCTCGGGCCAGGTCACGCTCCCTACAGAGCAGTTTAGCCTCCACATAAGTGACTCCAAAAGTTACCACACATCAGCTCAATTTGTTCATTAAAGTGAAAAAGGGCCTTGTATGAAATGTCAGTTCTAGTCAGTACACTGTTTACAAAAAACTTTGGAATTTGGAAACTGGAGTCCTTACAGTGTACAGCAAATCCGCCATGCTGTGAAGTGCTTGACGTTTACCATGGCCGCCATTGTAGCCAGGCCCCCCCTTGTAGCCTCGTATAAGATTGTTTTGTGCCTACATGTAAATAAATAACAGAGAACTGCCTGTTAACTAGCTTCAACAAGTTCTGCTTGATATCATTAATTTTAGCCCCAGGACAACACTCGACATGACCCCCTTTTTGTTGAGTACTTTTTACCTGCATGTCGTATGATTGAATCTCCAATCAATAAAACATTCTTAAAATTCAGGCTGTCGCCACTTGAAAGCTCTAAAACAAGCAGAACCTGTTGAGGTTTGACCAGAAACAGAGGGGACGGGCAGTAAGGCATCCATCTCCCCCCCATCCATAGACTCAGACAGTTCAGCCATAAGATCGGGGGAGAACCAACATACCTCGCCCCCGACAGCACCTCCCCCTCCAGTCTTACAATTTCACTATTTAAATAATTAATGTTAGCTTCCAACACCTGTACGGTGGTCAGAAATCTGCCCACGTTCTGCCTCCATGTCAGAAATCTTGACCTCCAGTTCCGAAATTACAGTGTTGTGTTGTGAGTGACATCAGACCCAGAACACTCCTTTGACTTAGTACCACAAATACAGCCAGTTTCTACACTATTCACTTGGTCTCGTAAAATAACAATTTTCTTGCTTACAAAGACTTAGTTTATTTTGGAGACTTTTTATTTCAAGATCACAGTCATCTTCTATAGCATCACACTCGTTACATTTATTTCCTATAACTAGAGTTGAGATCTGTAAACTTAGTCTCTACAGTTTGTAATTGATAACAAAGACCTTCATTTTCAATTTTTAGATCCCTACAGAGCTTTTCAGTAGAGTCTAGTTTGGCCATAATGGCAGATATGTGAGGTACAAGCTTTTCAACAATGTCATTACCAAAATTGCTCCCTACTTTTTTAAGTTCAGAGCAGAAATTAGAAGCCAGTTCAATGACTTCATCATTTAAATGGTACAAACCATCCGTTGCAATTAAGCATACCACTACCTCTAGTTACTGGTGGCATGTTGTAAGTAATTAATAAATATACGTGGTCACTAGTTAATTATACAATAATATTTACAGCACAAATAATCACAGAAAATCAGTAATGTATACAAGAAATAAGCACCTTTAAATTAAAGCTGATTTACTACACTTAAATACAAAGTAACCCTTAACTATACAATAAAAGCAGCTTATCAATCAAGAGCAGTTCGTCCAAGCGATGCGCCGAACACATGAGCCATGAAAAACAACAGTCAGTAATATTTAGTAAACCACAAACTGCAGGACAAGGCCGTTAAAACGCCCTCAAACAAGAATCCGCAAGGCCGGCAATGCAGGAGAGTGTTTTCATTGCAGTACAAAATTGAAGGCGCACCAACAAACACTCGCAGCGGTCAGTTAGAGCCGAGCCGGTCTGGTACAGCATTAGTCACAGGCGGGATAATTTGCTGCGGCGAGCAGTGGTTGGCAGCGGCGCACACTGCCTGCGCTGATGATGATAACGCTGCCTGTGATGAAGCTTGCAGTGGCCAACGTGTTCAGTTGGGTTAGTTACTGACTCATACATTCAGTTACTCACAGTAAACTGTCCCCGCTGATGTACGGAGCTAATACATCTGGCTTCAATGAAACTCCGACACACCCGGCCGAAAATAAACACCGCCAAATAATGACAATACAATACAAAATCAACGCAGCGAAATAAACCCCTGTCAAGCTTCTGCAGACCAGGTCTGCCACCGCCCTATGAGCAATGCTTTTTTCAGGCTCAGTATAAAAACTAGACTCTGGACAATGAGGAAGGTTTGCTCGGAGTAGGAGAGCCACAGATGTAGCTTTTACAAAAAGCGAGCAAAGATGAGCATTAGCTTTACAACTAAAATGGATGCTATCTCAGGATAATTCTCTGCAGGTGAAACAGCTATTGGATTCTACAGACTCCACTCCAAAATTGTTACACATCAGGATAAACTGTGTGTTGATCATGTAAAGCATTATACGGTCATATCATGCAGAACTAGGATGCTGCTCAAGACATTTTTTTTCCCTAGAACGTTCCCTACGTTTGCCATGGCCACATTGTACCAAGGGTCACCATGGTATAATTCCTTCGAAGTGTCACAACTTATTTGTAAAGTAAATAATTGATAGATTTACAACTATATAAATTAATAATATCTTCTTAATATCCAGGAGTTTTCTCCCAGGGCAGCGTCCTTGAGATAGCCTCCTCCAGCACACTGGTGACTTGTGTAGCGAACACGAGAGTCGCTTTTCATGAGTATGTAGCGAAAATTAAGACTAATAGATGTAGGTGAGTAGGATGTCCCTGGAGTCATAGGGGCAGGCTAGTAAGATTAAGGAGTTGCAGAGGATTTGGCTTAGCAATAAGTGTTTTTCAGCTTCCACTATTGTGTTTAGGGTTAATCTTTTTTTCAGCATCTCATTACCCATTCTATTTTTAGCTAGAAAACGTTTTGTTTATTTATGGTCGTGTCATAATGGTCTATAAACTCACAACAGATCACAGACTAGTCCTTTTTTATCTAACATCTAGGAACAAGCACTCTATTTTGAAAAATTAATGTCAGTAAGTAAGGTTACAAACGCATTTAATAGGGAATCAGCAAGAATAATAATTTGAGGACTATTAAAGTTCTGTTTAAAAATTTCTCAAATTAAAAATAATAATCTAGTATGACTGGAAAATTATGTTAATGGGTGTATAGACATCAAATACTGTAGCCCTTGTAAACTTTTTGTGAAACAAGCAATAAATTTATGTTACGACATGTAAATAGTTCTTAACGACATTGTAATAATAAACTATGTAGTATACAAGGTAAATGTGATTTATTTCTGAATATTTAGGCTGGAATGGCTGACTCTCACAGACGCTCTTACCTCTGGCGTCGGGGGCTTAAACCTCTGTGTTGAGGACTTCCAGAACGTAGCGGCGCAACTGTTGCTGCCACAGGTGTCGATCAGCACCGTTGTGGAGGAGAGCAATGTCAGTGTCATCTCTGAAAAGGATGACAATAGTCTTTCGGCATCCACTGAGACAGAGCAGACAGTGCAATGTTTCAGCTTGATCAATCCGGTACGTAATTTCAATTGATATTGGTCAGATTGTGCGGAATTAGATAATCCGTCTAGTCAAGTATTTTTTTGATCATCAAAAAGGAGATTCATCGAGGGCGTGTTTAACTCGGTTGTTCTCCCAGGTTACAATACATGAAAGAATTTTTTATAGATTACACTAATAAAAGTAAATTTAACTCACTCTCTTGCAGGCTAAGTCAAAAGGCTGACCCTAAGTCTTGCTCTTTGTCGGAGTACGAATGAATTATTTTCCTATGGGAAATGTTCATCGAACCTACTCACTTCCCTCATCACTGAGGGAAACCCACACAAATCTCAACAGTAGATTGTTTCCTCACTTCCCCCGATTTGTTGATCTAACTCAGAGTTCCTTCCTGTGCTAAAGGTTACTATACTTGCTTTATATGGGTGGATCCTAAGACCTTCACTATGACTTCGGTTGCTTATAAAGTCAAAGAGTGTTTTGGGTTAAGTACTCCAAAGTAAAAACCCCTTTGGTCTATTCTTTTGCTGTCAATGCCTTCTCAATTGGTGCAGAATTAAGCCACATGATTTCCCTGGAGTGTAAATAAAAGCTGATTTGAATGAAGAGGACGCTATCATTTCTCCATGGTCTTAAGAAGAAGGAAGACAGACATATCAATCTAAGGGACTTAAGCTGATTCAGACCAGACCTCTTCTGCTTTGGAATAAACACGACCCTGAAAAGCTTGCACATTCACATTCGAGGAAGGAGAAGATTCAATCCCTACTGCAAATAGACCAGTCTGACACTGTCCCCTTAGGTGATTTACAAGGTGATTTACAAGGACTAAACGAGTTGTCGCCCACTCAATCCTTTTGAAGGTTACAACACAGTACCCAAACTACATTTTGAATGATTGGCATGTCCTGGAGGTCTCCCTCCACAGCGGTTGATCCTTTTCATAGATAATAGAGTCCAACACTTCCTCCGGTTCAGTGAAGTAATGCCTTGAGACCACCAAGCAACGTGTTTTTTTTTTTTGCTAATGTTTGTGAAGCCTTTCACAATCTTGCACATTATGAATGTCAGTACAGAATTTCTTCCAGACTAGTCTCTTAGTAGTAAGAACCTTGCGGTTGTACAGTGTAAGCGACTCATGGTCCATGTACCCTAGGTTTTTACTCCCCTAATTCACTTCCTCAGTGTTGGCAGTTCAGAACTTCATCTCTGATACTCTTGTTATAAAAACTAATGCAGAAATAAATAAATGATATTATAACAATAATGCAATTTCTTTTGTTTATGTATTTAAATATATATCAATTTGTCAAGTTGAGTTTTAAACTTTTGCTATCTTACTGTTCATGTAGGTTATCTAATAATTATTTTGATGCACCAATCTCTCGAGAAATGATCATGCATTTTTATTGTTTCAGATTCAGAAGTTGGAAAGTATTGCAGAGGCAACAGAACACTGTGAGGAGTCCAAGATAGAAGTGCTTCAGCCAGTCATAAGGTCTAAAACATTGAACTTGTCTCTGAGCAATAGAACTATACTTAAAAAGAAGATAAAGTTACTGACGTCGTCTGTGTCTGAGAGCACAGGTACCAACAGTGATTCCTCTGTGCAGTCAGCTCCTCAAATTCAGGTAAGCTTTGTCATTCGCTGGTTAATCCTTCTACATGGAGATTTCCAAAAGAGGTTTTATTTTAATATTTTTGTAGTATAAATGATTGTTTTAAATCTTAAAGCTATTATTATGATCATGATTCAATAATACATGCCTTGTAGAGCCTAAAATAATATAAATTAATTTTTTTAATAAATACTAAAAAAAATTCAAAAAAATACAAAAAATGCAAAACATATTTTATGCAAAACTCGTATAGAGTGATTTCCTGCCTGCGCGTGTTGTTGCTCTAATAATCAGAGGGAACGTTAGTAAAATTGTACTAGATTTATTAAGTTTCATTGTGATATTATAAGGAAAAAATGATAAAAATCTGGCAAAAATTTGCTAAGATATTTGAGGCTCTACTAAAGCTTTATGTACTTATACTAGCTTTGTTCATGAAAGCTCTGCTGTAGTGGTCACTGTGGGGGGTAAAAAAAAAAAACTGCATCAAAGAGTTAAATAGAGAATTCATTTGTGTTGTGTAGACTACTGAAGATGGGGTAAAAGTATTCCTAAATAGTGTAGGTACCTCTGTGAAGATATAAATGAATTTTATTAATTAGTTATAACTGTAGATTAATTTGGTGAAAACTGGGTAAATATTTGTTTTGCTACAACTCTCAGTCACAAAATAATTAAAAATGCGTTTTTTTACTTTTACAGGTTAAGAAAAAAGGAGGATGGCCTAAAGGTCGGAAGCGAAAACCTGAACTAGCGAACAGACCACCGAAAGCTCCTTGCACTGGCTACGTTTTACTATCTGAATGAAAAGAGGAAAAGGCCAGAATTTAGTAATACACCTTTTCCTGAGGTGAGATAAACTTCATTACTTTCTAGTACTAGCAGCATATTCATGTAATTCTTGTTTTCAGGAAAAAATGTGATATGAGTGGGTAATATTTATTAAATACTTAAAATGCATATTTAGTCAGATAAAAAAGTATACACTTAAATTTAGCCACATGTGTATAGTAGTTTAATATATAAACATTTTTTTGGGGTCAATGTTGGCTTCAATTAAACTTAACAATGCGTAATACATTTTTAATGGACCTTGACAACTCCTTCTGGGGAAGCCCTAATTTTGCTTCTTCTAAATCAATTTGCGAGGCGAACTTGGCAGCACAAACTTACCCACCCACCATCTCACAATATGGCTGGGCCTTTCAAACTCCAACAGTGTCCACCGTCTTCCAAACTCCAACAGTGTCCACCTTCTTCCAAACTCCAACAGTGTCCACCTTCTTCCAAACTCCAACAGTGTCCACTATCTTCCAAACTCCAAAGTGTCCACCCCGTCTTCCAAACTCCAAAAGTGTCCACCCCGTCTTCCAAACTCCATCAGTGTCCACCGTCTTCCAAACTCCAACAGTGTCCACCGTCTTCCAAACTCCAACAGAGTCCACCGTCTTCCAAACACCAACAGTGTCCATCTTCTTCCAAACTCCAACAGTGTCCACCATCTTCCAAACTCGTGTCCACCATGTTAAATGTGGAAGTATGAAAAATCTTTTCCTTTAAAATGTCAGTCTTAATTTTTTGTGTTTGATAGATTAGGCTCGGAAGATGAGAGAATTGTAGTCTGTACTCTGTGTAAATGATGATCTAATGTTGTTTGTGCTGAGACTGATTCGAGATTTGTGTTGTCTTGCATTCTTAAGGCTCCCTGCACTCTCTATGCTGTAATGTGTCTTCATGTGCCGTTTAAAAAAAATTATGTTTTATGAAGAAGTCCTCGTAACCTTTTTCACTACACTTTGATCTTGAGTTTAGTGGTGGTGAGTTGCTAAGCTGCATTTTCAGTTTTTAAACATCATACTCTTCATAGATGCGCTTTGAATTTCTTCTCGTTTGTGAGTTTGAGCCTATTCCATTTAAAATAATTGTGTTTCCGTCTTTAATTTTCCATTTCTTCAAAATTTTTCAGCACAATACTTAGCTTAGTTTTGAATTTGATAGTTTCCTTCCTTTAAAAGACAATTTTCTAGTACTAATATGTTGACCCTATTTTGGCAGCCATTTCAAATTTATCATCTTCATTGTTTGACTTTCATCAGAAAATTATTTTCAATCAAACTGTTAAGTTGTGAATGGTGACAGCTATTTATTTATATGGCCAGAGATCTCTTATTCGTATATCTCATGGTTTTACATTTTGTGCATTGCCAATTTTCATTTTCCTGGAGAAGTCCATTTTTTAAGCTCTTTCCTGCAACATCCCGTACCACTCAGGTATTTTGAGGGAATTTTGTGTTAGTTTGTTGTGATCCTATTTGGACAGAATGGGGTTTGGGCTCTGCAACTGTTTTCTCTATATTTATTATGGCAGGAGACAGGGTTGGACATACTATAACTGAAAACCTTCTGGAAGGACAACAGGTGTCAGAAATTTGCCATTGTTATTCGTTACAAATAATGTTATGAGCTACGTTAGTGTGAGATCTTGTATGTTTCCCACACATATTTATATACAAGGATTACTTAAAGTTTAGATGGAGTGGTTTGCTAGCATTCACGATAAGCAATCACAATTGTGTAATAGAAAGAAAATTACATTGGTGTAAAAGAATGTTTATTTGAAAACAACTGTAGTAATAGTAAAAGTTACATGTTACTTTTACAATAGCACTTATTTATTTTAGCTATGCCAAGGTTTTTTTGAATAGTAACTGTCATTGTTATGATTCCTCCACAGGTTACCAAGATTTTAGGTAACGAATGGAGCAGCTTAAGCTTGGAAAATAAAAAAAGAGTACCTTCAACGTGCACAATTAGATAAAAAACGCTACAGAGAAGAACTCAAAGTCTACAGAAATTCTGATACGTATCGTTCATATTTAAAAAGGAGAAGAATTAAAAGTAGGTCATATCAGTGTTGTAAATAGTCTTTTAAAACTATATACAAGTATTATTTTTAAACAGCTTATATTGTTTGTAATCTATTACTATTGTTATTAATTTATTGAAAAACCAGTAGAGTAATGGGTTGTGAACTAATTGAGACTTCATACTTGCAGTATATTACAAAATTTTAAAAGTCAATGTCGCAAGAAAACCACTGATGTTCACATTTGAGGATGTTGGTATGTTGCACGAGAAACGCTGACGTCCTCGTATGAGGAAGTTTCGTAACATCACTGTATTTTTGGTATTTTAAACCCTTTGGACCCCAAGCGGTCGATTTTTGGACGTCTGATAAGTATGCTAAAAAGACCAAACGGTCGATTTCTGGACATTCGTGAATCACACTAAAAGGACCAGGCGGTCGATTTCTGGACGCCGGAATTTCAGTATTTTTAACCCTTTTAACACCGACGTCCGTACTATAACGGACGTCGTAAAAATGGCGTCAACTCCCGACGTCCGTATAGTGCGGACGTGCACTTTTGATTACTTTACTTTACTGGCCACCTATTTCACCAAATGCTTTGAAATTTCACAGACTTGTGCACAAAGATATTTTGCATCGAAATATATTAGTTTGTAATGGTTTGACTTCGTATTTTGTCAGTCTGTGACTGAGCAATTGCAGTTCGTCTCGACTGACTGCTCACGCTTGTTGCAGACAGCTGTATATCACGTGGTTGTGAATATTCCGTTTTCTTCACAGTTTTAGGTTAAAGCAGTGTAAAAGTACGGCAGTTAAAGTTTAGTTTATTATCTGTTTGATTTCAAAATGAGTAAAAGACATCGTTCAAAGTCTCCCGTAAAGTGAAAATACACTAATTAGTAACCTAGTTGCAAATGGTGTGGATGTGATTAGTGACGACGATTTGAGTGATAGATATCTTGAAAACATATTGTTTTATCATGAAAATATTGTTTTAAAACTTTTTTAAAATTTAGATTATGAACAGTTTTAGTTATTTTGTCAGAAATAACTTTGGTTTTATGTTTATTTTAAGTACTGTGAATTTCAAAATGTCTTGTTACATTGCCTTGCCCAGAAATGGCAAAAAGAAAAATTTACACGGCTTTAACAAAAATTGATGTTACTTACTCCACTTGTAAATAAGGTAGGCCTATAATTTTTGTTTCCTTTTATTAAGGATTACATATATCATAAAGTAAATGGGTATTTTTGTGTCAAATATTTTTTTATCTATATGGTTTCCATGATCAAACTTGAAATTTTTTCATTTTTATTTATTTTTTATATATGTATATGTATGTAAAAAAAATTACTATTTCAAAATAATAATTTTATTTGTATATTTCTGTAAGCTACATGTATAAATAAGTAAAACAAAAAAAGAATTACCTAAATATCTTAAAAAAATAACTGAGTTATGAATTTTTTAACAAAACCCTTACATTTTGTCTGAAAATGGCTTGGGATTTCTGGCACACATCACTTGATTTAAATGGCCGGGGTTAAAAGGGTTAATAAGTAATATAATAATGTTAGCATTTAAAATATAGTTTTTGTTATATACTTTAAACCATATACACTTTGTTAAAAGTATTAAGGATATTACAAATATTGTTTTGTACGATCTACAAAATATTAACACAGCCGCAATACAATAAGCGCTGTCAGCTGATCACTGCGTACTGCGTAGTGGCTTCGCCTCGCCGCCGGGCGCCAGCTGTCTAGATGTGTACGTTCTGTCCCGTTTGTTGTTCTGTGTTTTCGATGTAGTAATGTTTGCTTTCGTACGAATTTTTTTTTTTTACTGAATTGTGATGAAAATAGCTTATGAGAACTTGAGAACAAGTGAACTTGATAGGGAAATAGATAGGGAGCTAGATTCGTCTGATTCTTCAATTCCATTTGATGATCGGACGCAGATCCCACCTATAACCCTATTCTACAACCTTCATGATCTGGTCAAACGTACAAGCGATCAAGAAAAAAATCAAGATTTGCAGTTGGTGCAAAGAGGGCTGTCATTCTCTTTGCTTTGGCAAACGTGTGTAAATAGTGCTCCGAGTGAAAATTGGGAACTTTGGGATTATACCGACCACACCCAGACATGAATCGTTATTTGACATTTTGCTTCTACTGATTACTAGATTAGCGTAGAACAATATTTCGTCAATATAAAACAGGAATTGTCTTATCGCAAACCCCTCCCCATCCTCAGACAGAGGTCAAAGTCGAGCGGTCTAGTAGATAATGTGACTGCAGAGTCTCGCCGCCCGTTCAGCTGGTACGCCGCGACCCGGAAACCAGTGCTAATACGCTACAGGTTGAGTGAATGTGGGGTTCAGCTAAATGACATAATAAAATACAAAAGGAACAGCACGACACCATCTTGACTAATACCTAGCTGAATACATGTGGCGGTCAGCAGTTGCGGCTGAAGGCGGAAATTCACTACACTCACTCATCCTTGATATTGCTGCATTCTGGGCGTCACAGAAAACCCATTAAACAGTTGATAATCATTGTAAGTTTGTAATTTTGTAATTAAAGAGTTGTTTTTTTTCGTTCTATAATGTTTGTTTCTATAAATTTATATTTTTGTGTTCCTCATACTGGTGTGGTCGGTATAATCCCAAAGTACCGAGAAAATTTTTTGTACATAGTGTATATATTTTTTTTATTTTATGCCATTGTAAACAGTACATTTTATTAACTTATGCCTATTTTGATCTTCACTATATTGTAAAATAAAATAAGAATTTGTATAACTTAAATTATTATTATATTTTCGATGCTGTACTGATATTTCCGAATAACAACATTTTTATTGCTTTTGTAGCAAAATGATAAATTTCGTTTAATTGTATTATTTGTATTTCAAATAAGTTAAAATTTGGTTACACATGTAGAAAACAATATTCTCCGTAAAATAAATTGGTTTCCCATGGTTAAAAAATAAAAACTCTTTGGTTTTTTCAGTAAAACACTGTAAACTAAAAAATTATTAAATGATTTTGTTATATTATTTTTATTTTTTTTCTATATGCAAAAAAGGAGGGTCACATAAGACGATTTGGAGTTTTATATACTTAGGCTGATTTAAAATGTACATTTTGACACCAAATACATAATCATATGCCAATAAATACATTTGTTATGATTTTTCTCTTGAACCACTTCAAAAAAGCATGACTGACAACTGAACAGTTTTGGGAGCTAGTCCACACAGCAGGTATTACTGTATTGGGCAACATCTATTTTAGGGTCCGGTCCGGTCCTTAAAGGGTTAATAATAGTGAGGCTTAGTTTTGGTTGTTTGTCATCGCAAAAAGATCAAACTAACAGATATTTAATGTTTATACTTTGAAAAACTTGCTATGCATGCAAACGTTGTAATAAAGGCGTTCATCCCAGATACGCCTTGGTACTTGACAAATAAGATTCACCACTGTTCTCATGGTCTACTGGTTCAATTTCTAACAACTCTTTTATATCACTAGATTGATAGCTAAATAGTTCTTATCCATTTCAAATATATATAATGTTGGTAAAATTCAACATATAAACCCCCCCCACCCCCCCCCCCCCCCACCCCCCCCCCCCCCCACCCCCCCCCCCCCCCACCCCCCCCCCCCCCCACCCCCCCCCCCCCCCACCCCCCCCCCCATTTGTTTTCGAAAATCATGCAGAAAGATAAACAGACAGAAAAAATGTTGTCCAGTCTCACAAGTAATAAGTTCAGCCAATAACACCGTTATACTATGTAAAGTTTTCTTTAATACAGAGATATATAGTTGACTAAATATACGAGTACATGGACAACTGTCAACACATGTGTTTGAACACATATATAAGGATCTGGGTGTGGAACGTCTCAATACAAACTGGGATAGTAAAATTTTCAGGGAATTCAATCAACAATGTCACCTTTTGTAATTGTATGATGATCGGTGATATAAAATATAAAATCGAAACTCAACACTTACAATTTTTACTGTCATTACATATTATAATCATATTTATCACATAATATATTATACTCATTACACTGTGTTCTAGTGATAAAGAAGACTTTCAATTTATTATTTTTATATTACTTCATAAATATTTAATATGAACCCATGTAATTTTAGGAGTTTTGCATAACCATGAATGGTAATTGTATATATATATTACATTATTATTATATATGTTCACAAAATGTATAGAAAACATCAACTAACTCATGTCACAGAAGCAGAGACGTTAGATCACATGTAGGACAAAACTATAATTACACAAGATTTACATATCACAGGCACAGTCACAATATGATATATAGTTCACTTGGTAATCAAACACTGTATCCCACCACTCCTGATACTGTTTCATTTCTTCGCTTTAAGGTTTACGATAACGTGTGTGTTATTTATATTATACATCAATTATTAAACAACAACCCAAAAGAGTCTTAGATAATGTATGCAATAATACATAACATCTACTAACACAAACATAGAAAGCCTTAAATGTTCTCTATTGCACACAATAAAGTAAGTGTTTTTCATAAGGTGAAGTTGGGTTGTACGCCCTAATGAAAGAACTAGTTCAGATTTTAGATCATAAGAATATTGATGGGGGAGATTAACTTTAATTTAAAATACAATTCACAAATTGAAAGTGATTAAAACAAATATTAAAAAACATAATAAAATTTTGTGTTTCAATATAACTTATATAAATGTCCATTAAAATTTGTTCATAAATATTGTTACTATTAAAAGTTAAAAATTTCTTTTTAATTTAAAGATGATATTTAACAACTTTTGACATGTTTTGGTAGTTTATTACATTTTTTTTATTTAATAAATGCGATAAAACTCTAAAGAACTTGCTGAGTTACTTTTTCACACTCCATTTATAAATGACTTCTTTAAGTATTAATTTTAATTTTGGAATTGCTTTTTGATACACTCATTAAAAATCATGAGCTTATAAACAATTTGTTTTAATAAATGATTTTTCAAGATTCTACTGAAAATATAGATTTTTTAATTTCATCAAAACTAATGAAAGTTTTATAAATATTTTAATAGATTTGTGTATATTTTATTTAAAAAGAAGAGATCAGTCGTAAAAGAGTTTGAGATAAAGTTTTAATTTTTCTGTATAAAAATTCGTACATCTATAGTTTTGGTAATTTGAATAAAAATTGTATTAATCTTTTATTGCATGATTTTTACAGATTCATATTTTGTTTAGGCAGAACTTTTACACACTATCTACTTAAACCTTTTATAATGTAACTCAAACAAGGAACCCTAATATATAAAGGTTAATGACCTTTTGGTTTTTCAGATTTATCTGTGCTCTCTTCTTCACTGTAGAATCCAAGTTTCTCAGCAATGTAGCGGCGGATAAGTTCTACTGTTCCATCCTCATCATCTGGCATTCGGGACCCGCCTGGTCTCTCATGACTTAACCTTTCCTTCTCCGATCCTCCTGATGTTTCATCTGAAATGAAAAAAAGTTATTTTGGCATTTACCACTTATTACTATAGGTAAAATTTTTATAATAAAAATATAATACATCCCAATAAAATAAAAACACTTGTCTATAATATACTTGATTAAATATGGTTGTAGTTCATCCTTATTGATCAAAGACAAGATATTTCTAAATGCTGTGCACTGGTACAATAAATGCTGGATGCGCATTGCAGGCAGAGACTGCAATCTACAAAACATTTTTATCTTAAAATTATTTTTAAGGGATTAAAATATACTGAATTTTAAAATCTTGCAAAAATTTTAAAATTGTTATAAAAATATTGAACAATATAAAATTTGTACTCACAGTTATTAAGGTATGTAAATTCCAGAAAAACACAGAAAAGTCCCTTAAATGTTACTTTGGAAAATATTTTAGGAGGTCAAAAACAAACTACCTTTTATTTAAAATTTAGTTTTGGTGGAAAAAATTTGGTAATCCGTTAATAGTGTAATTTAAAGTAAAGAGTTTTAATATGTTGAAAACTTGGAGCAGCCTAATATCTTCTGTCTTTAAGGTTTGTGCATGCCTCAGAATCGCAATCTCTGACCCGCTAGATCGCATAAGCATTGTCGTTTCCTGTTCTCTACCATTCCTGCGATAACACAGCCCACTGCCCCATTCTCCCTCCACTCCAAGTACCAGAAATTAGTTATCTGTCCCCACCTGTTATCTTTCTCTCTCTCAAATCTCCGGAACTCTAGATTTGGCAGTTTCCTATAGTAGCAGGGTACTATTTCATGTTTTGCAAGCATTCTTTTAGAAATGTAATAACAAATATTTGTATACTCAATACATCAAGTAATTTGGTATTGCTGTCTTCATACAATTCTGAAGATTATTTATTGTTACCAATATACACTTGTTTTGTTTTATATTAATTTTAAGAGTTTGAATTACAAATGTAACATTTATAAACAAAAAACTTTCCAAGTTAGCAAAACAATGTGAGATGGGAAAAATGATGCTAAAAATTTGTTTTTTACACTTTAAAAACGCTTAGATATAAAAATGTTTTCCCAAATTGGGAATGGTCATCAACTTTAAAAGTTGAAGAGATGTTCAAAAAAAGTTTAGGTTTAATAAAATTTTTCAATTATTACGTTATATTATAGTGTATTAAAAACTGTAACATTGTGTCCTGTATTCGTAAATAATTTAATTAAAACGGTGCAGTATTGATTAATATACAGTAGTAGTAATAGTGGCAAAAGGTCATAATTTATATAGCTAACTCAAACTAAAAATTGGTACCGAAGACCAATACTTACACATTACTCAGAAAATTTCTCTACCAATAAAAGTCCTCTCAAACAATAGTAAGTTTCAAAATGATTACTATCCACATTGTACAAAATCACGAAATAATGCAATTTTATCAACATGCATACTATAAGACACTATGTTTATTTTAGTCTCTCTGTACAAATGACTAGTTAAAACCATTGAAATCCTGTTATCCTTTCAAATCTTCCATCGACCATAGTCGATAATCAATATGAAACAATTATTTATATGATAGTAGTAAATGTTATTAAAAACAATATTTTTCAATAATTTATTTTTTTGGACGAGGCCTTTCAAAACCAAATATAGTCTGATGACAACCTTTGGTCATACTATACATTTGAAATTTTGACTGCAACCTTGGCCAAGCATATTATGCAACCTCGAGGACAAGTTATTAACCTCAGGTTAACTTCTTAATGAATAACTCTCTTTGAGAAGTGATGTAGTAAAACATGTTTGCAAAATATTTTACAGGATTTATAGGCCTTCTACATTTTAAAAATTTAGGCAATTGTGTAAACCAGGCTAAAATAAAAACGGTTGAAAATTTAATAATGTTTTGCAGTATATATGTGAGTTAAACCTTTGATTGTATTAATAGTGTAACCAATACAATCAACTGTTTATACCTTAAGGAAATAAACACTTTTTATAATGATTTTATGATTCGGGAAAATCATATTTTTTCTTCTGACTAGTATCAATTTTAAGTATCCTCTCCAGAAAACTCTGCCTTTGTATGCACCATTTTGGTTCTGCACGAGCTTTCCCACAGTCATAAGTATTAGAACCCATTGCCAGTTCTTTACTACGGTGGATGTTAAAACTACACAATATATGTGTGTGTGGAATGTATGTGACTATTTGTTGTTCACAAAACAATGGTTTTCGGACCAGACCATCTTGAAGCCAAGAAACGCACGTTTTATAATTCTTTTTAAAGCAATTTAATTCATTTTTCTAGAGTTGACCGCTAAGCTAATTTGATTTTGACAAAGTCTAATGGAAGCTTGTACAATGGTTATGTACATGTTTTATTTGCATTAGACACATTTATACTTCAACATAGTAAAAAGTAAGTAAATGTCATACTGTTTTGTTTGTTATATCTATAAATACCTCATAGCCTAGATGGTTTTTTATTCACCACAACAATAATACTTTTTATAGTTAATTTGAAATGCCTATAACGTAATTTGGTTGAAGTAGCTATATCAAAGGATTCTTTACTTATGAATCTTGATGATTTGATATATATCGATTATTTGAGACCTGGTGTTGGACGCTTATTATAACTGCAGCCGAAGTTTTTTTAAAAGAGCCTATTTGATACAGATGATAGGTATATTTATTGTTAAAATTGATTTTAATTAGTAGCTTATCTGTTGGTCATATCAATGGTTAAGTTACAATTAAGTAATATCGTTTGTCAATATTGATATAAAAATCACTTAACATTCTCTACAAAGGGAAGACATTAATAAGTGGCCTACACTCGTTATTCGATTGATATTACCGAATTATTCGATATATTATCCAAATTCGATATTATATAATAATCATTCAAAACAAGACTTATAATACATTTACAACAAAGTAATGCATAACTATATTTTTAATAACAAATTTTACAATAATATTACAAAGTAATAAATCTAACTAAGTTATGGCCTAGACCTTCACATCAGAAATACGTTACAATATTTATATAGCCTATTGCGTGGATAGCAGTGAGCTACCGCTTTTGTGAAGGCAGTAGCCAAACCCACATGTACAGTTCGCGGACTTTAGCTGCGCGCTGTGACCTTGAGTGTCTGGTGATAGGCGGGAGGGGTGGCGGGGTAGCATTATGTGTTGCGATCCAAAAACATTTCCTGAACTCATGGGTAAACCCTCCTTTCAGGAATCGTATTGGCCCAAATAACTCATCACGCTCAGTAAAATCAATTTGTTTTGTGACAGTGCTGATTGTGGTGGAATTAAATAATAAGAGAATATAAAATAATAGCAATAATAGGACTTGTCCATGTTTTCCAAGTTGTTATAGTGTTGTTTAACAATGTTTTTGAAAATAACGTATTTGTCAAATACTAATCTGCAAATCGAAATCGTGAGTGTAAAGTCGTTAAAGAGATTGTTGCGCCTTCATCTCAGCGGCTAGCACATGTTTATTTGTTGAAAGGGTAGTATTTGGGCCCTACGAGCACAGCTAAATTCCTCCAACTGTATAGCTAGAAGTGTATCACATAATTTCCCTGTATTCATCGTCGTTTTCAAATTCTCAACAAATTAGTTACTTCTTTATTGTTTACATGACAAATGACGGTAACTAATAAGCAGGAACCATAAGTTTTGTTAGAAAAAAAATGTTTATCAAATTATTTATTTGGATAAAAAGGAAGCATAAGTTTTGTTAAATAAATTGTAAGTTAATATCAAATTATTCATTCCGATAAAAACAATCAAACCATTCGATAAAACAACTGAATAAGAGTGTAGAGTGTAGGCAGGTTATTAAAGTCCACCTTCTACCAATTCTATGAGAATCACCCAAGAATAAATGCGAAGTATTTAGTTCTGAAAAGTAAAAACAAATTCGAAATTTTAAAATTTAAACACTTTAGAGGAAAGGTAATTTTATGGCAAAATTACATTTTATACAGAAGAGAAAACAACGTTTAAGATTTGTTTTCTTTCGTATTTTACAAACAATTGTTGCTTACCTTCTTTAGAAGCCATTGTTGTTTCAATCTATTGTCTGTTAAAGTTGAGGTTAGCTGCTGGACCTTGTTACACAGTATAATATAGTTGGAGAACAATAAATTAACAAACTTCTGTATTTACCTAATTGAAGTTAGAAAAATAACTACAACACTTTTATTCAGAGTCAAGTAACTATTGACTAAACCTTTTTTTAGTTTATACACCAAATACGAATAAATTTATATTATTGATTGCAAAGGAAATGACAAGCAACAAGCGTAAACAGAGCAGATAAAATTTAAAATACTTATTTCACATTAGTATTTAATGTAAATTATATTTCTTCCATTCCCAAACACAATTATAACATTCTAACAATCAATTGATTTTCATTTACCAATAAATAACTATTGTTTTACTAGTTATGTTATAAGTGGGTAGAGAGATGTGCCAAGAAAAAAGAAAATAATATGAACTAGTTTCATCTGGACGTTCCAGAACTGGAACGGACATAAAACAGTTCACTTCTTCGGAACTCCATATTCCGTCAGAACGGTTTACTAAACGTGCCAAGAAGTTCCGGGCATTCCAGCTCTGAACATTAGGGCGGCTGCTAAGTGACCCAGTGCCGATCTGGTTTATAGGTAATAGCATAATTTCAAATTGCAACTTGTCGATTTACTGGACTATTTAGAGGCAGGCCCGTACTCAGACCGGTTTATCCGGACAATTTTACCGGAGCCTGGGATCTAGGGGGGCTTGGTATGCTGGGCACCGCCTCACGTTTATTTGAAGGGTCCGTGTCGACGGAGGAGATGTCTCAATTTAGTAAGTGTATCGGTATTATTAGGCTAAATTTGTAATATCGTCCGTTACAATTTCGAAGAAACTGTGAATAATAGTGCATTCATGTATACAAGTCAATAGTTCCTACGATTGAACAAGAAATACCTCTACACTTGCGCCCGATCTGACCCAATGAATCAAAACTGGAATGTGGATACAAAAGACGAATTATCATCAATTGAGAATAAAAATTAAATTAAAAAGCACGTCTTTTATCACAACTATTAAAAGCCTGTTACGAAAGGCCTGCCGCCTGCTTTACAGTTCTCGAGTAGATGTTATCAAACGTTTATCAAACTCGGGGATCCCTTTATTGTTAGTTTTGACATTGTGTGCCACACAAGAATGACCGTTTATATATTAGTTATTATTTTTTAGTAATGATCATTTGAGAGATGATTAGTTCTTTACAGAAATCTACAGGCTAGAAGAATTAAATATTTAATTTTTGATTCAATTTTTTAAGATTTATTTTGCACATTAAAAAGGATTTTAAAAAGATAAGTCTGGTATATTAATCCATAATCTACAAATATCAGATTAAATAAATAAAACTTTAATACCAAATAAAAATTATAGGCCTATAGCAAAAACATCCTGCTTCAGTATGAAGGATTTTTTTTGCTTTGAACTATCTCTCTGGTTTTATTTTTGAAAGTTTAATATAATATGTTCGCATAAATATGTGGTTCAAAATTGCACAGTATGTTCAAGTATGTTTCTTTCAACTTCTGGTAGTTCAGATTGTACAAGTAGCAAAATCGCCAATACTTCTTTTCTTGAATGGATATTATATTCATTCAATATTATGATGAAGTTGAGGAAAGTAATTTCTGAAATTCACATCTAAGCCTGTAAAATGCTCAAAAAAAGTTCTTTTGCATGTGAAGGCAACTCTTTATCCGATGATTTCAATAACTCCTTACAATGATTTGAAAACGCCGTATGAGCTCTTGAGCATTCAAGAAACCAAGGCTTTAGTTTTTCTATCATACTTTATGCTTTTTTTAACTAACAATACATAAATCGATGTCAGCCCCTTGCAGCAACTCCATATTCAAGTGATCAAAATCACATAGCTTGTCTTTGGAAGAAAAACTATCATGTTTTTCTTCCAAAAGAAATAATCGAATTTCATCGCGCAATTCGATAAACGTTCAAGGACATTCTTCGAGAAAGCCAGCTAACTTTGGTGTGGAATAAAAGATGTTTGTGTTCATTTTTCATTTCTTCGCTAAGCTGAGTAAATATTCCAAAGTTTAAATGTCGGGCTTTAATATTATTTACTACTTTCACGACTTCATTAAAAATACTACATAGGTACACATTTTGTAATAAAAATTATTTTTTTGTCGCTGCAGTAACGAGCTTTGTCGCAGTAGTATGAATGCTTTGTTTCATAGGATTATAATATCATTATCTTTTTACAGACCCCAAGGGGGCAGCGGGCCTCACATTGAGATATTGCTCTAGAGCAATGATCTTTAGCACAAGATGGCCAGGTGTCAAACAATATTAAACTCAATGGTTATTCTATAACTGATCGATAAATTTTACTATCTACTTAAATTGTTATAAAGAACAGGCAGTTATAGACAACAACGTTGTTCCATATCAGGAAGGTTGCGATAAATTACAAGGGATGTAATAGCTCCCCGTCTTAGTGCTATGATGTCTTGAATTCCTGCGTTTTGATCATGTATTAAAATAAAATTTAAGTTTTATCACAACCTGATCTTTAGCGAAGGACTTGAAGAAACTACATCATTAGAAACAATAAGATTTATATTTGACGTACTGTGAAAATTACGATCGGTTCTTGTTTTCTGTCTCCTAAAATTAAGTAATGTCGGCGGGAAGGAGGCCATTCTGTCCCTATCTACTACTTTGTTATTACGCGATACATAAACTTGTTAATACATGTGACTCCGTGGGAGTTGTCTAAGTGTTAGTGAATATACATTGGTCTTACAGACAACCATGATGGCAACAAGAAAATAGATAGAACGAGAAACTAACTTACTGTAAACCAAGTGAGTCCGATCATAATGTAATTTTAACATGTGACTTATTCATAGACACGGTGTGTGTAAACTTTTACTTTTAAAGGAAAAGATAAACATTATAAAGTTGAAAGTCGATGTTATAAGTCAGTCACAATATTCGATTTCAGTGCACTCTGGCGTTGCAGTACCCTCTTTAGCTCACCGGAATTTTAATTATTCAAACGATGGTATTAAACATTACTTAATAATCCAAATATGAATTTATCATAAGGCAAGATATATTTATAGACTTGAAATTTTGCAAGAAAATTTATTTCTACATAGACAGGAATGAAATCTATGATGGTACATGTTTAACTACAGAATTTGGCTAAGCATCATTGAATAACTTAGTAGGACGCAATTTCTGAGATGAAAGATTCATTCATATCTTTAAAATGATTAATTACCAACCAAACCTTATACAACACTGCAACATACACTCGTATTAAAACAATAAAATGGGCGTTCCAAAAGTTTTGATTCAGGTAAAGAAAAAAACATTTAAAAACGTTTTTAAAAAGAAAAAGTAAAGCAATATCAGTGCAAAAAGATTATAAATACCCTAAATACTCTGCACTTGAACATTACTTTTGGAAAATTTTAAGGGATAATTATCGTTGATAATTTTAATGTAAGGCTGTTATGTAATTGTAATGTTAATTACTGCTTTCCTTGTTGCTCATCACTTCATCAAAACAACAAAAAGTGTTACATAAGGACCAAAAACTACAAAAAATACCCTCGCTTTGAGAACTTAATTGTTCGTTAGGTAAATACCTAATTTATACATTCCTTCCAGCTGATATTTACGCGACTCACATTTACAAATCCTGAATACAACTACAACTTGGTCCAGCTATTATCTATAACGGCTGTCTATAACTAATATCGTAGCTAAACCGTGTTGCGTTAATATCTATTATATGAAGCCGGCTAGTATACCCATCTCTAGGTCGAGCCAATGAAACTTATTAAAAGTTCTATTGGCTTTGATTATGTACAAGTCGACGTTGAGAAGATATTGTATCCAATGCTAAAGTCAGCTAGCAATTAAGAGGATTTAAGCAGTTACAGTTGGCTACTTGATTGCAGGTTGACTGCCAGAAGTGCCAACCTCCCAACGCTACACACCGCTAAAAAGTACAGAACTCCAACATCTGACAGAAACGTCAGTTTAGACTGAGTCTAAAACGAGAGAAAATGCTGCTCAACTAAAAGTTAGAAAAATAAAGGGCAAAACTTGTTTTTTGTGTTTGATAAGAGTAAAATTGAATATGTCAGAGACTGAGTTGAGACTTCGAGAGAGAGTGTGAAGAGATTGTGTTGTGATAGAAAGGTTTCAAGTGAGATTAATTACTTCAAACTGTCCAAACTATTAAATTGAATTTCGTACATTCAATGTGAATAGCAAAGTTGTGTTGAAGACTGCTCGTTGTAGAAATTTGTAACAAAATGGAAGATGAAGTCGGTGGTCCTTTGATTTCAACACATTTTCTTGACGTATCACCACACTTTCTTGACGTTTCACCACACTTTCTTGACATCTCTTCACATAATGCAACCCTCGGGAATGGGAAGTTTAGTATCTGAACTTTCATCTACTAGTGTTTTTAAAAACTGATACTGAGAAAGTGTTTCAGAAACTGGAGATGCTCTGAAAAGTGGCATTTTGATTGAAACCAAGCAAGGGGTAGGTGGATTAATCATATTTGTTTAATTAAAAGGAAAATAATTGATATCCAGTCTCTAGGGTAAGGCTATTTCCTTATATCCTTTTTTCAAATTTTGCAGTTATGTTATTCAGGTATGTCCAATAGTAAGTAGGATGGACATTTTATCCTACAACTTCTCTCTTTGAGGGCGGGGTATTATAACCTCAATAAAAAATCTAATAATTTTCACAAAATGATTTCTAAAACATGTAAATATTTACTTGTCCACTTTACATTATTTATGGATTTTTCAAAAAGAAAATGCTGAACAATTAATTAAATCAACTAAGGTATTTTGGTGTTTGGAGGCCACTCTGTTATTACGGATCTAAGTAGGTTTAGATTAGGTTATGGGGAGACTTTAATAGTGGCCTACACTCGTTATTAAATTGCTTTTATAAAAAAATTTGATATATAATCCAACTTAAAAATCGTACACAATAAGAGTTACAATAAATTACTGTAGCAAGAAGAATCTCATCCATTCTTCAATCTCAACCATTCGATAGTAGCAATCGAATGACGAGTGTAGGCCGCTTATTAAAGTCTACCCTAGGTTATCAATATGTTAATAGTAGTGCCCTAGTTAAAGATAACCTTTATGAATGCTCACCGTGATTTGAGTTTGAATTTGGGTACTGAGGAATACCTTTTTTGCCAGATATTACTGATGGCCAGGGGCATTTTTGATCAGTACTTTCTTGTCCTCGGATAATGTGCCAGATCGTTACATGAACATTTTATAATACGTACAAATGTCTTATACAATGTAATAACAAGTAGTAGATAGGGACAGAGTGGTTTCTGTATAGGCTAATACCAAATGACCTGAATGAAAACAAATAAGTTTTGGAAAGCTCTAAAAATGTTTAAAATAACCTCATAAAAGGCAATAGGGTACCAGTGAGGTTTAAGGGCTGGGGTAGGGTTCGATAAGCGGACCCGGTTTTTTATATCGAAAATTGGCAAACGATATTACTTAATCATAACCACCGATATAATCAATTGATACTGATTAATTATTTTGAACAAATAATGTAAATAATCTATATCAACAGTTGTAAACACTTTCAAATAATACACGTAAGGTAATATTTCAATTTTACATATAAGTAACCTTTGATAATTAAAAATGGCAGTCAATTTTAGAAAACTACACGACATTGCATTGAAAGATGATAAGACATGTTTTACGTGGCTTCAACATGTCGGACTCGTATCGAAAAATCCATTATGTGAAAATTTGTGGGAAAGAAACAATTGTAACTGAGAGAGGAGCAAATAATTTGGTCGTCTTTAGTTTTCATAATTTTTCTTATAATAATTTGTTTCATCACTGTAAATATTAAATCAATATTTAATTTAAAACATGTGATTGTTATTGAGGACTATATATACTTTTATATCGATTGATAGTCTAATGATTTGAGATGCGAATATTAGGTATCGATGATTACATTCTTCGATATAAGAAACCGGGTCCGCTTATCATACCCTGGCCAAGGGCTGGAGTAGCCAATCACAATTTCAACGTTATTAATTTATTCTGTTAGTCTTCCTGAACAAAATTATAACCTATGAGGATTTAAGGGCTGTGAATAACTGGGTATCAGTGGAGTTAACAGCCGGAATAACCAATCCAAATTTCAACGTTATTAACATATACTGTTCGTCTTCCTGAACCAAAATATATATGGTAATAGGAGATGGCAATAACATTGTTTTTAATAATTGAACTATAAATGTAGATTTGTGGTTATATTTGTGTAATGTGGTTATTGTTATTTATGATTGTCAGCGATATCTGCTCCTGATAGCTTATCTGAGATTTCTGAGGTCAAAACAGTTGGTAATTGTGAAGTTAACGGCCGACCCTGCAAAATACAAGTTTAAAATTTGTCATACAGGATGAAATGACGGTCCAGTTGTAGGGTTAGTAAAAGATAATAATGTGTTTTCATGAGGAATGCTATGCTTAAAATATAATGCCAAATTTAGCTAAATGAAGTTCCCATCCAGTTAGTTTCTTAAAGACCAAGGAACTTTCCCAGGGAGACATGGTTCCTATGAGCAATGCTTTTTTAAGGCTCAGTAAACTAGACTCTGGAGGAAGGTTTGCTCGGAGTAGGAGAGCTGCAGATGTAGCTTTTACAAAAAGCGAGCAAAGATGAGCATTAGCTTTACAACTAAAATGGATGCTATCTCAGGATAATTCTCTGCAGGTGAAACAGCTATTGGATTCTACAGACTCCACTCCAAAACTGTTACACATCAGGATAAACTGTGTGTTGATCATGTAAAGCATTATACGGTCATATCATGCAGAACTAGGATGCTGCTCAAGACATTTTTTTCCCTAGAACGTTCCCTACGTTTGCCATGGCCACATTGTACCAAGGGTCACCATGGTATAATTCCTTCGAAGTGTTACAACTTATTTGTAAAGTAAATAATTGATAGATGTACAACTATATAAATTAATAAATTATGTTCTTAATATTCAGGAGTTTTCTCCTAGGACAGCGTCCTTGAGATAGCCTCCTCCAGCACACTGGTGTAGCGAATACGAGAATTGCTTTTCATGAGTATGTGGCAAAAATTAAGACTAATAGATGTAGGTGAGTAGGATGTCCTTGGAGTCATAGGGGCAGGCTAGTAAGATTAAGGAGTTGCAGAGGATTTGGCTTAGCAATACGTGTTTTTTCAGCTTCCACTATTGTGTTTAGGGTTTAATCTTTTTTTCAGCATCTCATTACCCATTCTATTTTTAGCTAGAAAACGTTTTGTTTATTTATGGTCGTGTCATAATGGTCTATAAAACTCACAACAGATCACAGACTAGTCCTTTTTTATCTAACATCTAGGAACAAGCACTCTATTTTGAAAAATTAATGTCAGTAAGTAAGGTTACAAACGCATTTAATAGTGAATCAGCAAGAATAATAATTTGAGGACTATTAAAGTTCTGTTTAAAAATTTCTCAAATTAAGAATAATAATCTAGTATGACTGGAAAATTATGTTAATGGGTGTATAGACATCAAATACTGTAGCCCTTGTAAACTTTTTGTGAAACAAGCAATAATTTATGTTACGACATGTAAATAGTTCTTAACGACATTGTAATAATAAAACTATGTAGTATACAAGGTAAATGTGATTTATTTCTGAATATTTAGACTGGAATGGCTGACTCTCACAGACGCTCTTACCTCTGGCGTCGGGGGCTTAAACCTCTGTGTTGAGGACTTCCAGAACGTAGCGGCGCAACTGTTGCTGCCACAGGTGTCCATCAGCACCGTTGTGGAGGAGAGCAATGTCAGTGTCATCTCGGAAAAGGATGACAATAGTCTTTCGGCATCCACTGAGACAGAGCAGACAGTGCAATGTTTCAGCTTGATCAATCCGGTACGTAATTTCAATTGATATTGGTCAGATTGTGCGGAATTAGATAATCCGTCTAGTCAAGTATTTTTTTGATCATCAAAAAGGAGATTCATCGAGGGCGTGTTTAACTCGGTTGTTCTCCCAGGTTTTAGAATACATGAAAGAATGTTTACATTAATAAAAGTAAATTTAACTCACTCTCTTGCGGGCTAAGTCAAAAGGCTGACCCTAAGTCTTGCTCTTTGTCGGAGTACGAATGAATTATTTTCCCGTGGGAAATGTTCATCGAAACCTACTCACTTCCCTCATCACTGAGGGAAACCCACACAAATCTCAACAGTCGATTGCTTCCTCACTTCCCCCGATTTGTTGATCTAACTCAGAGTTCCTTCCTGTGCTAAAGGTTACTATACTTGCTTTATATGGGTGGATCCTAAGACCTTCACTATGACTTCGGTTTGCTTATAAAGTCAAGAGTGTTTTGGGTTAAGTACTCCAAAGTAAAAACCCCTTTGGTCTATTCTTTTGCTGTCAATGCCTTCTCAATTGGTGCAGAATTAAGCCACATGATTTCCCTGGAGTGTAAATAAAAGCTGAAAAATTTGAATGAAGAGGACGCTATCATTTCTCCATGGTCTTAAGAAGAAGGAAGACAGGACATATCAATCTAAGGGACTTAAGCTGATTCAGACCAGACCTCTTCTGCTTTGGAATAAAACACGACCCTGAAAAGCTTGCACATTCGAGGAAGGAAAAGATTCAATCCCTACTGCAAATAGACCAGTCTGACACTGTCCCCTTAGGTGATTTACAAGGACTAAACAAGTTGTCGCCCCACTCAATCCTTTTGAAGGTTACAACACAGTACCCAAAACTACATTTTGAATGATTGGCATGTCCTGGAGGTCTCCCTCCACAGCGGTTGATCCTTTTCATAGATAATAGAGTCAACACTTCCTCCGGTTCAGTGAATGCCTTGAGACCACCAAGCAACGTATTTTTTTTTTGCTAATGTTTGTGAAGCCTTTCACAATCTTGCACATTATGAATGTCAGTACAGAATTTCTTCCAGACTAGTCCCTTAGTAGTAAGAACCTTGCGGTTGTACAGTGTAAGCGACTCATGGTCCATGTACCCTAGGTTTTTTACTCCCCTAATTCACTTCCTCAGTGTTGGCAGTTCAGAACTTCATCTCTGATACTCTTGTTATAAAAACTAATGCAGAAATAAATAAATGATATTATAACAATAATGCAATTTCTTTTGTTTATGTATTTAAATATATATCAATTTGTCAAGTTGAGTTTTAAACTTTTGCTATCTTACTGTTCATGTAGGTTATCTAATAATTATTTTGATGCACCAATCTCTCGAGAAATGATCATGCATTTTTATTGTTTCAGATTCAGAAGTTGGAAAGTATTGCAGAGGCAACAGAACAACTGTGAGGAGTCCAAGATAGAAGTGCTTCAGCCAGTCATAAGGTCTAAAACATTGAACTTGTCTCTGAGCAATAGAACTATACTTAAAAAGAAGATAAAGTTACTGACGTCGTCTGTGTCTGAGAGCACGGGTACCAACAGTGATTCCTCTGTGCAGTCAGCTCCTCAAATTCAGGTAAGCTTTGTCATTCGCTGGTTAATCCTTCTACATGGAGATTTCCAAAAGAGGTTTTATTTTAATATTTCTGTAGTATAAATGGTTGTTTTAAATCTTAAAGCTATTATTATGATCATGATTCAATAATACATATGCCTTGTAGAGCCTAAAATAATATAAATTAATTTTTTTAATAAATACTAAAAAAAATAAAAAAAAAAAATAAAAAAATGCAAAACATATTTTATGCAAAACTCGTATAGAGTGATTTCCTGCCTGCGCGTGTTATTGCTCTAATAATCAGAGGGAACGTTAGTAAAATTGTACTAGATTTATTAAGTTTCACTGTGATATTATAAGGAAAAAATGATAAAAATCTGGCAAAAAATTTGCTAAGATATTTGAGGCTCTACTAAAGCTTTATGTACTTATACTAGCTTTGTTCATGAAAGCTCTGCTGTAGTGGTCACTGTGTGGGGTAAAAAAACTGCATCAAAGAGTTAAATAGAGAATTCATTTGTGTTGTGTAGACTACGGAAGATGGGGTAAAAGTATTCCTAAATAGTGTAGGTACCTCTGTGAAGATATAAATTAATTTTATTAATTAGTTATAACTGTAGATTAATTTGGTGAAACTGGGTAAATATTTGTTTTTGCTACAACTCTCAGTCACAAAATAATTAAAAATGCGTTTTTTACTTTTACAGGTTAAGAAAAAAGGAGGATGGCCTAAAGGTCGGAAGCGAAAACCTGAACTAGCGAACAGACCACCGAAAGCTCCTTGCACTGGCTACGTTTACTATCTGAATGAAAAGAGGAAAAAGGCCAGAATTTAGTAATTACACCTTTTCCTGAGGTGAGATAACTTCATTACTTTCTAGTTTTACTAGCATATTCATGTAATTCTTGTTTTCAGGAAAAAATGTGATATGAGTGCGTAATATTTATTAAATACTTAAAATGCATATTTAGTCAGATAAAAAGTATACACTTAAATTTAGCCACACGTGTATAGTAGTTTAATATATAAACATTTTTTTGGGGTCAATGTTGGCTTCAATTAAACTTAACAATGCTAATACATTTTTAATGGACCTTGACAACTCCTTCTGGGGAAACCCAATTTTGCTTCTTCTAAATCAATTTGCGAGGCGAACTTGGCAGCACAAACTTACCCCACCATCTCACAATATGGCTGGGCCTTTCAAACTCCAACAGTGTCCACCATGTTACCATGTCCTAGACATCCATTACAACATTTCTTTATTTGTCAATGTCAGTCTTCTGCTTTGTATTCTTGATGGAAGTGAGTAGGTTTTAATGGAAAAGACATTTTTCAAATTAAATGTGGAAGTATGAAAAATCTTTTCCTCTAAAATGTCAGTCTTAATTTTTGTGTTTGATAGATTAGGCTCGGAAGATGAGAGAATTGTAGTCTGTACTCTGTGTAAATGATGATCTAATGTCTGTGCTGAGATGTTGTGCTGTCTTGCATCTTAAGGCTCCCTGCACTCTCTATGTCTCAATCAGTCATGAGTCAGCGCTCAGAGAAGACGGACCTTACTGATAAGAGAGCTGTGCACCGGTTATGCTAGTAGTTTAAACTCGCCTGTTTATGCCTGCGTATTCAAAGCAGTTATAGTTGTGGCAATCTAAGCTTGTTGTTTTTCTGTATTTTTTTGTACTCGAAAATCATTTAATATAATACGAAGATGGCTAGTTGTGGTGTATGTGTTAAAGTAATTAAATCCAATCAACTGAAGTTAGTGTGTAGTGATTGTGCCCCGTGAGTTTTCACGCGTCATGCTGCAAAATGACGAAAGCTGATGTGGATTGTGTCACTGCGGATGGACTGTCGTGGAGATGTAAACCCTGTCAAGATACAAGAAGAAAGAGTATGCAGTTCGAATCTGGCGTGGAGGAGGGTAAGATTACATTGGCTGATATCATGAAAAAAATAACCGAAATGTCTGAAGCCCAGAAAGTGCAGGACGCTAGCTTTAACAAAAGCTACGAGTCTCTCAGTGAAAAACTAGACGAAAACACGAAAGCTGTAACTGATCAAAACAGTTCTATAGAAAGATGTTTGAAAATTATTGATGATCTCACACAAAAAAACATACAACTTCAGAAAAAAGTTGATGAGCTTTGAGAAAAGAGTAGACGACATGGAGCAATATTCTAGGCTCAATGCAGTGGAAATTCATGGAATCCCTGAGGAGAAAAATGAAGATGTTATCAGCATCGTTAAGGAAGTGGGGAAGGCGCTCGACATGACGATCTCCGACACCATGATTGACGCCTGTCACCGACTAGGGAGGAGAAACCGACCCAAACAGACCACCCCCAGGAATCATCGTGAAATTCGTCAGACGCCTGGACAAGGAGGAACTTCTCAAGAAACGACGAGTCAAGAATAACCTCTCAACAAGACACATGAACATGGGGACCGACCAACCTGTCTACATAAATGAGGCGCTGTCACCGGCAAAGAGGAGGCTGTTTGCAGAGGCTCCGGCAACTCAAAAAGGAGAAGATGTACAAGTTCCTGTGGGTTCGTGGAGGCAAGATTTTCATGCGCAAAGACGAAGAATCTACATCAATCCAGGTGACCTGCAAAGCTGATTTTGCAAGTTTGTAAATTTGAAATAGCATGTATCGAAAATAATTGTTTGGTTTTTGTTTTATCACTTAGATGCTTTCCGTGTGTGTGTAAAAGGCTACAAAATTTAAGTACAAAAGTAATGTAATGGCTAAAGAATTACATATAATTCATCAAAACATAAGGAGTCTCAGATCAAATTTTGATGCATTTTTGATTGAACTAGAAACAATTCAAATTAATCCTGATATCATTATATTGTCTGAGATCTGGATAGATACAGACGAAGTAAATTTCTATAAAATACCAGATTTTAATTTGTTTTTTTAAATGTAATTCAGACCAGAGGAGTGGTGGAATTTGTGTTTTCGTCAAAAAACACATTGAATAATGTTGAAAACAAAGGTTTGCAATTTGAAACCGCAGACGTACTTCATATATTTTTTGAAAAATTCGGACACAAATTTAGTTTATTGGCTTTATACAGGTTACAGTCACTGTACGGGGCAGAAGTTAAAAATTAATAATCGGAGGACCAATTATGAAAATAAAAATAAAACAATGTGCAGAATGGCGGGAAAGTGGGCAGGTAACAAGAGGTGAGAGGAGAATACAACACAAGTGATGGAGTTTTAACAGTACCTTGGAAAACTCGCTGTGTGTAGAGATCCACAGGGGGAAGCAGCAACGACAGGAGTGCTTAGGCGCGACGTAATTGGCGCGTAGCGAACGGGCGTCACCGCTGGCGGCCGCGGTTAGAACGACGAATAATCCGCACTGGACACTGTCTTCTCCACTAATACCCTGAAAATTACCTGCAAAGGAGTGTGGGAGGAGGATGGTAATGCACATTAAAGAAAAACACTTGAAAACAAAGTCAATACGAAAGGGTCGAGCACAAAGAGTGACCCACGAACTGTTAGAGCTACATGGTCTCCGGCCGATGATTCCACTCAGAATGCCGGGAAGCGGCTCGCTCCAGGGGACGCTATCGCCCTGGTTGGTTAGAGGGGTATCTGCTATTCGCCGAACGGGCAGCAGTCGCAAAGCGGAAGAGCGCCCAGAATACTTCAAGGACAGGGACCCTTTAAGATATCAGGGGGTGTGGCGCTGATTGGAACAGCGGACGACTGATTTGGGACCACGCTCCCTCTCTCTCTTATACCTAAATGCGTCTGGGCTAGATTATGCTTATCTATATTAAATTAAATATTGAACATACCGGCGGCTTTGAATCATCAGGATTCAACAAATCAAAGTGGCATGATCGAGAAAGAACATGAGAAATAAAGCTAAAGACTAACATCTTAAACTAGGTCTTAACTATCTATCCTAAAGTGTTGAGATAGACTTAAGCTATTGGTGACAAGAACGGCAGCAGGAACACTTTGACTGCCGGGCGTGTGAAGGTACCTTGGGGGGTCTTGAGTTCTACCACACGCACTACACTGTCACGTCCAGGGAAAAGCTTAGTTATTCTAGCGAGGGGCCAACACAGCGAGGGAGAGTCTTGTTGGACCAATACTAGATCGCCAACTTGTAAATTTCGGGAGGGCCGCTCCCACTTAAGTCTTTGCTGGAGGGAATGGAGGTACTCCCTGCTCCAGCGTTTCCACACTCGCTGGGAGAAAGCCTGCACTAGCTGCCAATGAGCCAGCCTGTTATCCGGCAAATCTGCAAGGTTGCGTTCGGGCACAGCCACTAGCGGCGCTCCAATCAGGAAGTGCCCCGGAGTGAGAGGTTGTAAATCGTTGGGGTCACTGGAGAGCGCAGTAAGCGGGCGGGAATTCAACATTGCTTCCACCTGGCAAGTGAGGGTGGTAAATTGGGCAAGAGTGGGAACATAGGTGCCCAGAACTCTTTTCAAGTGAAATTTGGCGCTCTTAATGGCGCTTTCCCAGAGGCCGCCATGGTGGGGAGCTGCAGGGGGGTTAAAATGAAAGTTAATTTTCTGGCCGAGGGAAAATTGGTGAATTTGGAGCTTGCCAGAGGAAGTGATTAGTTGCTGTAAAGAGTTTCTCGCACCAACAAAGTTTGTACCACAGTCACTATAGATGTCGGTACATAGGCCTCTACGTGAAACAAAACGTGTGAGTGCGGCTATAAATGCGTCCGTGGACAGATCAGTGGCGACTTCTATATGTACAGACTTAGTCACTAGGCACACAAAGAGACAGATGTAAGCTTTAGTGTGTCGGATAGAGCGGAGGTTGTGAATCTTGACGTTGAAGGGACCACCATAGTCAATGCCTGTCGACAAGAAAGGTCGAGCGGGAATTATGCGGGCTTTGGGTAGATCACCCATGAGAGGGAACAAAGGCTTGGGTCTTTGTTTAAAGCAAGGGATGCATTGAAAAATGCGCGAGCGCACCACACTACGAGCAGAGAGAATCCAGACATGCTGGGCTAAAAGGGACATGGTTAATTGAACCCCTGAATGTAAGTTTTGTAGGTGAGTGTGGTCTATTAGTAAGTTAACAACATGGTGAGATTTAGGCAAAATACAGGGGTGGCGCACTTCTTCCGTCAAGTCAGCAAGCTTTAGTCGACCACCAACACGGAGGAGTCCTTCAGCATCAATGAAGGGAGCAAGGCGCTGTAGCTTGATGGAGCAGTTCTTGTTGTCTCGAAGGGCTGCCAGGTCATCAGGAAAAGATTCTCGTTGAACTAATTGGAAGAGGCGAAGTTGAGCAGCTCGCACCTCGACGACAGAAAAGAGGACCCACATGATTTTCTTGCCGGCGGCTATGAGAGACGAACCGGAGGAGATACGCCAACACATGGAGCAGCTTGGTCCAGGAGGAGAAACGAGTGAGTAGATCCCAAGGAGGCTGGGAGGCTGCAACGAAGACGGACAGCGGAACGGGCTTCAACTCGTCCAAGGAAGAATCATCGAGCGGAGAAAAACTGGAAGTGGGCCAATCTGGAGGAGGTAGTTGCAGCCACAAGGGTCCGTGCCACCAAAGAGTGTGATGAACAAGTTCCGAAGGGAGGATCCCACGAGAAGCACAGTCTGCAGGGTTGTCAGCACTAGACACATGACGCCAAGAAGAGGGAGGAATGAGCTCTTGGATTTGAGCTACACGATTCGCTACATACGTTTTTGAGGCGGTAAGGGAGAGTATGTATCCAGGACAGAGTCACAGTCGAATCACACCACAAAGTTGTAGAGTCAATACTTAATACACTGGAATACTGAGACTGTACATAATGAACTAAATTAGCCAGGAGGTGAGCCGCGCACAACTCTAATCGCGGCAAAGTTACTCGTTTTAGCGGGGCAGCACGAGTTTTTGAAATTATTTGGGTCACACTCACTTCACTATCAGTGTTTATGCACCTTATATACACAAACAGCGGCGTAACCGGTCTCGGATGCGTCCGAGAAACCATGTAGTTCACATGAGCTAGAGGGGGTGGCCATTATCGGCCGAGGGATCGACACTTCAACAATGTTTTTTAAGTCGATCACAAAGTCTCGCCATTTTAGCGCGAGGTCCGGAGACAAGGGTTCATCCCAAGATACACCGGAAGTCCACAACACTTGCATGAAGCGCTTTGCTATCATTATGCAAGGGGACAAAAAACCGCACGGGTCGTAAATCCGAGCGATCAGACTTAGCACTTTCCGCTTAGTCGGGGCATCACATGTGAAGTTGAGGTTATATTTAAAACAGTCTGTCACAGGTGACCAATGGATACCTAAGATGGAGAACAGAGGGTCCGACGAAGGTTGAAGAAACACAGGGGATTCTTGATGAGAGGCAGGCAATGGTTGAAGTAATTTTGGGCAATTAGAAACCCATTTCCTCAGTTCAAAGCCGCCTAAGCGGAGAAGCTCGATCAGCTGATGTTGAAGTTGGAGAGCTTCGTCTTCAGTGGACGCTCCGGCTATCAAATCGTCCACATAGCTATGGTGTTTCAGAATGTGAGCTGCCTGAGGGAAATTGGAACCTTCATCTTGTGTCAATTGTCGGAGAGTTTTTATGGCGAGGTAGGGTGAACAGTTCATACCATACGTCACCGTGGTCAGCTGGTAAGTAGAGAGCGGAAGGGAGGGGTTTTCACGCCAAAGGATGAGCTGAAACCTTTGGTCGTCTGGATGAATCTTAATTTGGCGGTACATCTGCCGGATGTCGCACGAAAAAACAAAATTTTTCAGCCGGAAGTGGAGAAGGATATCACAAATATTATTTTGTAACTTTGGACCGGTGAGAAGTACGTCGTTGAGGGATAGGCCTGAGCCGGTCTTGGCACTGGCGTTTAAAAACAACACGAAGCTTGGTAGTGCTACTATACTCTTTCACTACCCCATGATGTGGGAGAAAATAATGCGGAGCAGATAAATCAGGATGGGGAAGACATTTCATGTGTCCGAGCGCCTCGTACTCGGTCATGAACTCGATATAGAGCGCCTTCAGGGGGGAGTTATTTCTGGCGTGGATCCGCCTCTCCATAGACTCCAGGCGATGAGCGGCGGTTGACCTTGACGTTCCCAATTTAGTGTGGGCGAGGTTGTCAACAAAGGGAAGCTTGACTACATAGCGACCTTCCGAGTCACGTGTATGCGATGTCTCAAACAGTTTATCACACGCGATTTCTTCTTCCGATTTTTTACTACAGATCGGAAGTTCTTCCTGTGTCCAAAATCGTTGAAGGGAGGAGTGGAGGTCAGTATCTGTGGTCGAGAGGAGAGAGATGGCGAGATTAGAGGTTCTTTGCGCGGTAGAGAGACACGGCGCACTTCCAACAATCACATATCCAAAAATAGTGCCAAGAGCAGAAGGCATATTCGCCCCGAGAGAGTGTCGCTCATTGGTAAGCAGTTGAGGGAAGAGAGAGAGTTGCCGATGAGGACATCGATTGGACCAGGCTTGCCAAAGGTCGGGTCCGCGAGAACAAAAGATTTTTGTTCGCATGAGTACTTCGGGTTAAGTTCTACCCGCGGAAGTTCGAGAGAGATTTTTTCCATACATGGAAGGAATGGTTTTGGGCAATTAAGTGTCCCGATAATGTTTCAAGATTGAGATCTAGTGACCCTCTGGTGTTAGTCATGTTTTGGGCTAACCCAATGACAGTGAGGTTAGAAGGCTGGCGACGTGAGCCTAACAGCTGAGCAGCACGCTCAGAAACAAAGTCGGACATACTGCCAGAATCCAATAAGGCGCGGAAAATATATGACTGGCCATTGTGGGCAATGAGTTTGACCAGTGCTGTACAGAGCAGCACGGTGCTTGTTTCAGTGAGAGAGGTGGAGCGCGCGGCACAAGTCAATGTTGTGTTGACAGCTAGCGGTGGGGGGGGGGTAGAGGCGCAGTGGCGGAAGAGCTAGGCCTATCGGCGCTGTTATTAAAGTGCAGAAGCGAATGGTGTTTCCTGTGGCAAGTCGAACATGTGTTCTTGGATCTGCACTCTTTAATCGGATGATTTCCCAAGCATGAAATGCACCGCTGGTTACCTTTAACGAGGTTGTACCGCTCATTAGGAGACTTGTCCTTAAACAGAGGACATTGGTAAATTTTGTGCCCAGATTTCCGGCAACAAAAACAAAGAGCTTCGTAGTTTGAATTAATTTTAGCGTCAGTAGCTAACAAATTCATTTGCTTGGGGGAGGCGAACTGAACACGCTTTTCAACCCTCGGTCTGGAAGAGGTAGACAGTATTTTCGTCTCAGAGTGGGTGTGAAGGCTAGCGTCTTCAATCTGGGAGCATTCCAGATTTAAAAATGTTATAATCTCCGTGACCTTGGGGAGGGAATGCGGAGCGGCGCCAGGCTCTCTTTGGGACTCACGATACTGTTCCAATTTCTGGACAGTTTTGCTGTCAAGTTTGCGCAACAAGTGAGCTGACAATAGAGGATTATCAGAGGCGATATCACAGTCCAGGGCTTTCAAGGACTCTGAATGTTCATAAAATGTTGTTATGAACGCTCTAAGTTGTTTAGCATTGTTGCTAGCGACTGCGGGCATGTCAAGTATATAATTTAGATGGAGAGTAGTGAGGCGGCGTATGTTATGATATCTGTCCCGCAACAACTGATAAGCAATGAGGTAATTGGCGGGGGTGAGATTGAGCGACTTCACTAAGTTCAGAGGTTCGCCTTCCAATATGCTCAGTAAATACTGGAACTTAGCGACGTTAGAGAGTGAAGCACTGCGGTGTACTGTAGTGTCAAACAGGTTGATAAATGAAATCCATTTCATAGGAGAACCATCAAACGTCTGTAAGTTTAATTTAGGCAACTTGACTCCAGTTACCCGTCGTGGGGAACAACGCGGGATGATCAGAATGTGATGAGGACGCGGGAGTTGTGGGTTCAGTGACAAGATGAACCTCGATCAAGCTAGAAATAGCGACATATAGGTCGTTAACCTCATCCTGATCTTTGGAAAGAGTATCTTGATCCGCTGCTTCACTGTCACCTTCGATGACACGTTGAAGGTTAAGTTCAAAGTCCGCGCGTTTCTTCTTTAGTTCCGCGAACACTGTGTTTAATTGTCTGATTTGAACTGGTGTCAAAGGTGGAGCGCTGGTAGTGATTTTCGTGACGGTTTCGTTAAGAGAAGCAAAACGAGATTTGATAAGATCTGTTGATTTACGATAAGTTTCGTATTTGAATTCCTTGGGAGCCATTGTGATATCGAAAGGGGCAAAGCAGTTTTACAAATGAGAATTACCAAAGGTTTCCCGATAGTGCCACAAAACAATAAAATGAGACAATTAACAAAGATAATTTAAAAAACAATGGAGGGATACCGTAATGTAAACAAATCAATGTAAGCGAAAGGGGGGAACAAGTTAAGTTGAGATAAGACAAAATTAGATTACATTAAGTGCCGGTATGTCCACCTAAGCTACCTTAATAGCTAATCTAAGTACCAATGTTATGTAACCCTAAGGCGAGAAAATATTTTAAATGGAGCAATTATTAGTAAAAATAATATAAGAGAGACAGTGAGTAATTGTTATTAAACAATTAAGTAACCCGTGAGAGATATCCTAAGTTAATCAGGTTGATAAAGAGACACAATGTAGAGAACGGTGAATGAAACCTTTTAAAATAAAATTGACAAAATACAATGGAGTGTAGAGAAATAAGTAGCTAATATGTAGGTTAGAGATAAGAAATGTTGCTTTCAATAATTTGGCAAGAGTACACCATAGAATTGACCTACAATCACCAATACTATCGATCAGAGAGTTAATCTAACACTTCTTAACATAATTTATGCTAGAACATGAAACAACAATGATATAATTGAAATGAAAAGGAGAGCAAATCAGTTCAAGTTAAATCTTAAATTGACATGAGAACTTAGAATGGCAATTAATTGGTTGCTTATTTAACAAGTAAATTACAATGGAACAAAGCGAAATGTTATTCAATAGCAAATTGAATAGTGAGCAATATATTGCTTTAGAAACAATTACAAGGAACAATTAAATTTCCACTAGCACAAAGTTACATTAATGGAATGGAGAATTATTGTGAGTTAATTAATACTATCAAAGAAAGAGTGGTCAATTAACTAAACCAGATATTGCCCTGTTGTTAACTAAATACATTACTAGTATATTACTAATGTGAGAGAGAGTATGGGTGGACTCGTGTCCGAGTCTCTATTCAGAGATATAAACAGAGTTCCGTTACGGCGAGAGAAATGCAGTATCAAAAACCGGTACAGCTGACTGCAGCGGAGGCCGTGCATTCAAGTATCGATCGGGCCATCAGCTGTTGAGGGGCGGTCGTAAAATTAGACTGCCTACAGACAATTACGTAATAGTTGTTGACGTCAACGATCCAGTTGCGCGAGAGAAGAAACAATGTTACCAGTACAACACGTTCGCAGCGCCACCATACAAGCCGGTAGCGTCGGTACGGCAGATTCAAAATGGCGTAACGACGCCTGTTACAATTAATTAATTACAACACAAATTACTGTAATCTACAGGACTGATTCACAATAATCCGGCCCGGAGGACCAAAAATGTACGGGGCAGAAGTTAAAAATTAATAATCGGAGGACCAATTATGAAAATAAAAATAAAACAATGTGCAGAATGGCGGGAAAGTGGGCAGGTAACAAGAGGTGAGAGGAGAATACAACACAAGTGATGGAGTTTTAACAGTACCTTGGAAAACTCGCTGTGTGTAGAGATCCACAGGGGGAAGCAGCAACGACAGGAGTGCTTAGGCGCGACGTAATTGGCGCGTAGCGAACGGGCGTCACCGCTGGCGGCCGCGGTAGAACGACGAATAATCCGCACTGGACACTGTCTTCTCCACTAATACCCTGAAATTACCTCCAAAGGAGTGTGGGAGGAGGATGGTAATGCACATTAAAGAAAAAACACTTGAAAAACAAAGTCAATACGAAAGGGTCGAGCACAAAGAGTGACCCACGAACTGTAGAGCTACATGGTCTCCGGCCGATGATTCCACTCAGAATGCCGGGAAGCGGCTCGCTCCAGGGGACGCTATCGCCCTGGTTGGTTAGAGGGGTATCTGCTATTCGCCGAACGGGCAGCAGTCGCAAAGCGGAAGAGCGCCCAGAATACTTCAAGGACAGGACCCTTTAAGATATCAGGGGGTGTGGCGCTGATTGGAACAGCGGACGACTGATTTGGGACCACGCTCCCTCTCTCTCTTATACCTAAATGCGTCTGGGCTAGATTATGCTTATCTATATTAAATTAAATATTGAACATACCGGCGGCTTTGAATCATCAGGATTCAACAAATCAAAGTGGCATGATCGAGAAAGAACATGAGAAATAAAGCTAAAGACTAACATCTTAAACTAGGTCTTAACTATCTATCCTAAAGTGTTGAGATAGACTTAAGCTATTGGTGACAAGAACGGCAGCAGGAACACTTTGACTGCCGGGCGTGTGAAGGTACCTTGGGGGGTCTTGAGTTCTACCACACGCACTACACTGTCACGTCCAGGGAAAAGCTTAGTTATTCTAGCGAGGGGCCAACACAGCGAGGGAGAGTCTTGTTGGACCAATACTAGATCGCCAACTTGTAAATTTCGGGAGGGCCGCTCCCACTTAAGTCTTTGCTGGAGGGAATGGAGGTACTCCCTGCTCCAGCGTTTCCACACTCGCTGGGAGAAAGCCTGCACTAGCTGCCAATGAGCCAGCCTGTTATCCGGCAAATCTGCAAGGTTGCGTTCGGGCACAGCCACTAGCGGCGCTCCAATCAGGAAGTGCCCCGGAGTGAGAGGTTGTAAATCGTTGGGGTCACTGGAGAGCGCAGTAAGCGGGCGGGAATTCAACATTGCTTCCACCTGGCAAGTGAGGGTGGTAAATTGGGCAAGAGTGGGAACATAGGTGCCCAGAACTCTTTTCAAGTGAAATTTTGGCGCTCTTAATGGCGCTTTCCCAGAGGCCGCCATGGTGGGGAGCTGCAGGGGGGTTAAAATGAAAGTTAATTTTCTGGCCGAGGGAAAATTGGTGAATTTGGAGCTTGCCAGAGGAAGTGATTAGTTGCTGTAAAGAGTTTCTCGCACCAACAAAGTTTGTACCACAGTCACTATAGATGTCGGTACATAGGCCTCTACGTGAAACAAAACGTGAGTGCGGCTATAAATGCGTCCGTGGACAGATCAGTGGCGACTTCTATATGTACAGACTTAGTCACTAGGCACACAAAGAGACAGATGTAAGCTTTAGTGTGTCGGATAGAGCGGAGGTTGTGAATCTTGACGTTGAAGGGACCACCATAGTCAATGCCTGTCGACAAGAAAGGTCGAGCGGGAATTATGCGGGCTTTGGGTAGATCACCCATGAGAGGGAACAAAGGCTTGGGTCTTTGTTTAAAGCAAGGGATGCATTGAAAAATGCGCGAGCGCACCACACTACGAGCAGAGAGAATCCAGACATGCTGGGCTAAAAGGGACATGGTTAATTGAACCCCTGAATGTAAGTTTTGTAGGTGAGTGTGGTCTATTAGTAAGTTAACAACATGGTGAGATTTAGGCAAAATACAGGGGTGGCGCACTTCTTCCGTCAAGTCAGCAAGCTTTAGTCGACCACCAACACGGAGGAGTCCTTCAGCATCAATGAAGGGAGCAAGGCGCTGTAGCTTGATGGAGCAGTTCTTGTTGTCTCGAAGGGCTGCCAGGTCATCAGGAAAAGATTCTCGTTGAACTAATTGGAAGAGGCGAAGTTGAGCAGCTCGCACCTCGACGACAGAAAGAGGACCCACATGATGTTCTTGCCGGCGGCTATGAGAGACGAACCGGAGGAGATACGCCAACACATGGAGCAGCTTGGTCCAGGAGGAGGAGAAAACGAGTGAGTAGATCCCAAGGAGGCTGGGAGGCTGCAACGAAGACGGACAGCGGAACGGGCTTCAACTCGTCCAAGGAAGAATCATCGAGCGGAGAAAAACTGGAAGTGGGCCAATCTGGAGGAGGTAGTTGCAGCCACAAGGGTCCGTGCCACCAAAGAGTGTGATGAACAAGTTCCGAAGGGAGGATCCCACGAGAAGCACAGTCTGCAGGGTTGTCAGCACTAGACACATGACGCCAAGAAGAGGGAGGAATGAGCTCTTGGATTTGAGCTACACGATTCGCTACATACGTTTTGAGGCGGTAAGGGAGAGTATGTATCCAGGACAGAGTCACAGTCGAATCACACCACAAAGTTGTAGAGTCAATACTTAATACACTGGAATACTGAGACTGTACATAATGAACTAAATTAGCCAGGAGGTGAGCCGCGCACAACTCTAATCGCGGCAAAGTTACTCGTTTTAGCGGGGCAGCACGAGTTTTTGAAATTATTTGGGTCACACTCACTTCACTATCAGTGTTTATGCACCTTATATACACAACAGCGGCGTAACCGGTCTCGGATGCGTCCGAGAAACCATGTAGTTCACATGAGCTAGAGGGGGTGGCCATTATCGGCCGAGGGATCGACACTTCAACAATGTTTTTTAAGTCGATCACAAAGTCTCGCCATTTTAGCGCGAGGTCCGGAGACAAGGGTTCATCCCAAGATACACCGGAAGTCCACAACACTTGCATGAAGCGCTTTGCTATCATTATGCAAGGGGACAAAAAACCGCACGGGTCGTAAATCCGAGCGATCAGACTTAGCACTTTCCGCTTAGTCGGGGCATCACATGTGAAGTTGAGGTTATATTTAAAACAGTCTGTCACAGGTGACCAATGGATACCTAAGATGGAGAACAGAGGGTCCGACGAAGGTTGAAGAAACACAGGGGATTCTTGATGAGAGGCAGGCAATGGTTGAAGTAATTTTGGGCAATTAGAAACCCATTTCCTCAGTTCAAAGCCGCCTAAGCGGAGAAGCTCGATCAGCTGATGTTGAAGTTGGAGAGCTTCGTCTTCAGTGGACGCTCCGGCTATCAAATCGTCCACATAGCTATGGTGTTTCAGAATGTGAGCTGCCTGAGGGAAATTGGAACCTTCATCTTGTGTCAATTGTCGGAGAGTTTTTTATGGCGAGGTAGGGTGAACAGTTCATACCATACGTCACCGTGGTCAGCTGGTAAGTAGAGAGCGGAAGGGAGGGGTTTTCACGCCAAAGGATGAGCTGAAACCTTTGGTCGTCTGGATGAATCTTAATTTGGCGGTACATCTGCCGGATGTCGCACGAAAAAACAAAATTTTTCAGCCGGAAGTGGAGAAGGATATCACAAATATTATTTTGTAACTTTGGACCGGTGAGAAGTACGTCGTTGAGGGATAGGCCTGAGCCGGTCTTGGCACTGGCGTTAAAAACAACACGAAGCTTGGTAGTGCTACTATACTCTTTCACTACCCCATGATGTGGGAGAAAATAATGCGGAGCAGATAAATCAGGATGGGGAAGACATTTCATGTGTCCGAGCGCCTCGTACTCGGTCATGAACTCGATATAGAGCGCCTTCAGGGGGGAGTTATTTCTGGCGTGGATCCGCCTCTCCATAGACTCCAGGCGATGAGCGGCGGTTGACCTTGACGTTCCCAATTTAGTGTGGGCGAGGTTGTCAACAAAGGGAAGCTTGACTACATAGCGACCTTCCGAGTCACGTGTATGCGATGTCTCAAAACAGTTTTATCACACGCGATTTCTTCTTCCGATTTTTTACTACAGATCGGAAGTTCTTCCTGTGTCCAAAATCGTTGAAGGGAGGAGTGGAGGTCAGTAATCTGTGGTCGAGAGGAGAGAGATGGCGAGATTAGAGGTTCTTTGCGCGGTAGAGAGACACGGCGCACTTCCAACAATCACATATCCAAAAAATAGTGCCAAGAGCAGAAGGCATATTCGCCCCGAGAGAGTGTCGCTCATTGGTAAGCAGTTGAGGGAAGAGAGAGTTGCCGATGAGGACATCGATTGGACCAGGCTTGCCAAAGGTCGGGTCCGCGAGAACAAAAGATTTTGTTCGCATGAGTACTTCCGGGTTAAGTTCTACCCGCGGAAGTTCGAGAGAGATTTTTTCCATACATGGAAGGAATGGTTTTGGGCAATTAAGTGTCCCGATAATGTTTCAAGATTGAGATCTAGTGACCCTCTGGTGTTAGTCATGTTTTGGGCTAACCCAATGACAGTGAGGTTAGAAGGCTGGCGACGTGAGCCTAACAGCTGAGCAGCACGCTCAGAAACAAAGTCGGACATACTGCCAGAATCCAATAAGGCGCGGAAAATATATGACTGGCCATTGTGGGCAGTGAGTTTGACCAGTGCTGTACAGAGCAGCACGGTGCTTGTTTCAGTGAGAGAGGTGGAGCGCGCGGCACAAGTCAGTGTTGTGTTGACAGCTAGCGGTGGGGGGGGGGGGTAGAGGCGCAGTGGCGGAAGAGCTAGGCCTATCGGCGCTGTTATTAAAGTGCAGAAGCGAATGGTGTTTCCTGTGGCAAGTCGAACATGTGTTCTTGGATCTGCACTCTTTAATCGGATGATTTCCCAAGCATGAAATGCACCGCTGGTTACCTTTAACGAGGTTGTACCGCTCATTAGGAGACTTGTCCTTAAACAGAGGACATTGGTAAATTTTGTGCCCAGATTTCCGGCAACAAAAACAAAGAGCTTCGTAGTTTGAATTAATTTTAGCGTCAGTAGCTAACAAATTCATTTGCTTGGGGGAGGCGAACTGAACACGCTTTTCAACCCTCGGTCTGGAAGAGGTAGACAGTATTTTCGTCTCAGAGTGGGTGTGAAGGCTAGCGTCTTCAATCTGGGAGCATTCCAGATTTAAAAATGTTATAATCTCCGTGACCTTGGGGAGGGAATGCGGAGCGGCGCCAGGCTCTCTTTGGGACTCACGATACTGTTCCAATTTCTGGACAGTTTTGCTGTCAAGTTTGCGCAACAAGTGAGCTGACAATAGAGGATTATCAGAGGCGATATCACAGTCCAGGGCTTTCAAGGACTCTGAATGTTCATAAAATGTTGTTATGAACGCTCTAAGTTGTTTAGCATTGTTGCTAGCGACTGCGGGCATGTCAAGTATATAATTTAGATGGAGAGTAGTGAGGCGGCGTATGTTATGATATCTGTCCCGCAACAACTGATAAGCAATGAGGTAATTGGCGGGGGTGAGATTGAGCGACTTCACTAAGTTCAGAGGTTCGCCTTCCAATATGCTCAGTAAATACTGGAACTTAGCGACGTTAGAGAGTGAAGCACTGCGGTGTACTGTAGTGTCAAACAGGTTGATAAATGAAATCCATTTCATAGGAGAACCATCAAACGTCTGTAAGTTTAATTTAGGCAACTTGACTCCAGTTACCGTCGTGGGGAACAACGCGGGATGATCAGAATGTGATGAGGACGCGGGAGTTGTGGGTTCAGTGACAAGATGAACCTCGATCAAGCTAGAAATAGCGACATATAGGTCGTTAACCTCATCCTGATCTTTGGAAAGAGTATCTTGATCCGCTGCTTCACTGTCACCTTCGATGACACGTTGAAGGTTAAGTTCAAAGTCCGCGCGTTTCTTCTTTAGTTCCGCGAACACTGTGTTTAATTGTCTGATTTGAACTGGTGTCAAAGGTGGAGCGCTGGTAGTGATTTTTCGTGACGGTTTCGTTAAGAGAAGCAAAACGAGATTTGATAAGATCTGTTGATTTACGATAAGTTTCGTATTTGAATTCCTTGGGAGCCATTGTGATATCGAAAGGGGCAAAGCAGTTTTACAAATGAGAATTACCAAAGGTTTCCCGATAGTGCCACAAAACAATAAAATGAGACAATTAACAAAGATAATTTAAAAAACAATGGAGGGATACCGTAATGTAAACAAATCAATGTAAGCGAAAGGGGGGAACAAGTTAAGTTGAGATAAGACAAAATTAGATTACATTAAGTGCCGGTATGTCCACCTAAGCTACCTTAATAGCTAATCTAAGTACCAATGTTATGTAACCCTAAGGCGAGAAAATATTTTAAATGGAGCAATTATTAGTAAAAATAATATAAGAGAGACAGTGAGTAATTGTTATTAAACAATTAAGTAACCCGTGAGAGATATCCTAAGTTAATCAGGTTGATAAAGAGACACAATGTAGAGAACGGTGAATGAACCTTTTAAAATAAAATTGACAAAATACAATGGAGTGTAGAGAAATAAGTAGCTAATATGTAGGTTAGAGATAAGAAATGTTGCTTTCAATAATTTGGCAAGAGTACACCATAGAATTGACCTACAATCACCAATACTATCGATCAGAGAGTTAATCTAACACTTCTTAACATAATTTATGCTAGAACATGAAACAACAATGATATAATTGAAATGAAAAGGAGAGCAAATCAGTTCAAGTTAAATCTTAAATTGACATGAGAACTTAGAATGGCAATTAATTGGTTGCTTATTTAACAAGTAAATTACAATGGAACAAAGCGAAATGTTATTCAATAGCAAATTGAATAGTGAGCAATATATTGCTTTAGAAACAATTACAAGGAACAATTAAATTTCCACTAGCACAAAGTTACATTAATGGAATGGAGAATTATTGTGAGTTAATTAATACTATCAAAGAAAGAGTGGTCAATTAACTAAACCAGATATTGCCCTGTTGTTAACTAAATACATTACTAGTATATTACTAATGTGAGAGAGAGTATGGGTGGTGGACTCCGTGTCCGAGTCTCTATTCAGAGATATAAACAGAGTTCCGTTACGGCGAGAGAAATGCAGTATCAAAAACCGGTACAGCTGACTGCAGCGGAGGCCGTGCATTCAAGTATCGATCGGGCCATCAGCTGTTGAGGGGCGGTCGTAAAATTAGACTGCCTACAGACAATTACGTAATAGTTGTTGACGCGTCAACGATCCAGTTGCGCGAGAGAAGAAACAATGTTACCAGTACAACACGTTCGCAGCGCCACCATACAAGCCGGTAGCGTCGGTACGGCAGATTCAAAATGGCGTAACGACGCCTGTTACAATTAATTAATTACAACACAAATTACTGTAATCTACAGGACTGATTCACAATAATCCGGCCCGGAGGACCAAAAATGTACGGGGGCAGAAGTTAAAAATTAATAATCGGAGGACCAATTATGAAAATAAAAATAAAACAATGTGCAGAATGGCGGGAAAGTGGGCAGGTAACAAGAGGTGAGAGGAGAATACAACACAAGTGATGGAGTTTTAACAGTACCTTGGAAAACTCGCTGTGTGTAGAGATCCACAGGGGGAAGCAGCAACGACAGGAGTGCTTAGGCGCGACGTAATTGGCGCGTAGCGAACGGGGCGTCACCGCTGGCGGCCGCGGGTTTTTTTTAGAACGACGAATAATCCGCACTGGACACTGTCTTCTCCACTAATACCCTGAAATTACCTCCAAAGGAGTGTGGGAGGAGGATGGTAATGCACATTAAAGAAAAAACACTTGAAAACAAAGTCAATACGAAAGGGTCGAGCACAAAGAGTGACCCACGAACTGTAGAGCTACATGGTCTCCGGCCGATGATTCCACTCAGAATGCCGGGAAGCGGCTCGCTCCAGGGGACGCTATCGCCCTGGTTGGTTAGAGGGGTATCTGCTATTCGCCGAACGGGCGCAGCAGTCGCAAAGCGGAAGAGCGCCCAGAATACTTCAAGGACAGGACCCTTTAAGATATCAGGGGGGGTGTGGCGCTGATTGGAACAGCGGACGACTGATTTGGGACCACGCTCCCTCTCTCTCTTATACCTAAATGCGTCTGGGCTAGATTATGCTTATCTATATTAAATTAAATATTGAACAGTCACACTCTGGTAATTTATTTAATAATGAAATAAGTAAATTATTTAAGGAAAGAGTTTTCGGGAATACAACCAAATTTTCTTTTTATTGGAGACATAAATCTTAATATTTTAGATGGAAATAATACCACAATTGACGAGTATAAATCTTTAATGGCAAGCTATGGGTTGGAAAGTATGATTAACGAGCCAACTAGAATAACAGAGCAGTCTGAAACATGTATTGACCATGTGTTTGCTAGAGTAGCAAATAGAAGTTGCGCATCGGTAAATGCACATGTAAGGCATCTGGGTATAACGGATCATAGTCTTTGTCAAATCACAGTCGGTGTCGTGGAGCGTGTGGATGGGGGGAAGGGTGGGTGCCCTCCCCCTCCCACTCCGCGCTTCCGCACAGGACTATACATTGTTGGAACAGCTGATAGATACGGCTGACTGGACAGCTGTTTATAGAAATAATGACGCGTCGTCTGCTTTCGACACTTTCTTTGAAATATTTTTAAACTTGATTGAACGGAGCAAGACATTGATCACTGAAAACGATTGCACATTCAAACATCTCAAACCTTGGATTAATGATTTTATATGTAAGAAAATTAAAAGAAGGAATAATTTATTTAAAACTGTAAAAAAACACCCAGCTAATATAAATTTAAGAAATTATTACAACTCATACAGAAATAAATTACAGAAAAGTATCGCTCAGTTAAAAGAAGACTATTACAAAAGAAGGTTTGAACAATGTAGTGGTAATTCAAGGACTATGTGGAAATTGATTAATGACTTAACAGGTCAGACTAGAGAAGTAGATAGTCAAGTCAAAATAGAGGTTAATAATACCATAATTTCTGATCATAAAGAAGTAGCCAATGAGCTAAATAACTTTTTCTTAGGTATAGTAAATAGTTTAAACTTAGGCAGTAATGTTACAAATCAGTTTTTAGAATTGCAGTATAAAACCAATTTTCCTGTAAAATTAGAAAGAAAATCAATTTTTCTTGAGCCAGTTTTATCTGAAGAACTTATTGCTGTAGTAAATAGTTTAAAGAGTAACACAGCCCCAGGCATTGATGGTATCAGTACGCAGTTAGTTAAAAGAGTTTATTTGAAAATAATTGGCGTCCTTCTTTACATTATTAATTTAAGTTTTAAAAGTGGAGTTTTTCCTGCAAAACTTAAGGTTGCTGTTGTAATACCTATTCATAAAAATGGATCCAAAAGCCTTTGCAATAACTATAGACCAATTTCTTTACTGTCATGTTTTTCGAAGGTTTTTGAAAAACTTATGAAACATAGGCTCCTTAAATTTTTACATAGCACAAACTTTTTTAGTGATAAACAATTTGGATTTCGATCTGGGATGAATACAGAAAATGCATTGATAAATTTCATGACTAATGTATTTGTTGGATTGAATGAAGGTAAATGTGTTGCGGGTCTGTTTCTCGATATCAAGAAAGCGTTTGATACCGTCAATCATAAAGTTTTACTAGATAAGTTGTATAGTTGTGGGATCAGAGGCAATGTATTTAAGTGGTTTCAAAGTTATTTAGTAGGAAGAAAGCAATGCGTTAAAATAGGCTCAGTTTTTAGTGAGGTGGGTGATATACAGAGTGGCGTGCCCCAGGGCTCGGTCTTGGGAGCCATTTTGTTTATCATATACATTAACGATTTGTGTAATGCTAGGCTTAAAGGAAAGTTAACTTCCTTTGCAGATGATACTGCTTTCTGCTATGATAAATCCAACTGGGACTTAGTGCAGTCAGATATGACAAACGACCTTCGGGCTTTGCAGTGGTGGTTTACCACAAACCATATGCTGCTGAGCGCAGAAAAAAACTAAGTTCATTTTATTTAGTCTTAAGGGTAGTTTTAACGCTTTTGAACAAGTAAAATACTCATGTGCTGATTGCCTCGATCAACAAGGTGTTTGTGTGAATAATAAATGTACATACATAAGTAGAACCAATGAAATCAAGTACCTAGGGGTTTTTGTGGACAAGGAGGTTTCTTGGAAAATTCATTTGAATAAACTTAAGGGTAAAATCAATTATATTTTAAGGTACTTTTATTTCTTGAAACATTTAAGTAACAGTGATGTTTTACGAACTTTGTATTTTGCTTTGGTGCAAAGTAGGTTAGAGTACGGAATTATACTATGGGGTAACACATTTAACACATATCTAAACCCAATTTTAATTCAACAAAAACATATAGTAAGATTAATTTTGTACAAGTCTAAATTTGAACACACACAACCTTTGTTTTGTATCCCTAAGAATATTGCCTCTTAAGTATTTGTTTGTATATAAAGTTCTTAAACTGTTTTATTTAAAAAGTGGGAACATGCCCCAAAACGACAATGCTTATAAACAAAAACTAAGAAATGTTGATACTTTCATAGTACCTAAACCTAGAAATGTCTTTTTTACTAAAACCTACAGTTTTCTTGCGCCTAGAATGTTCAATTTGCTACCTAAAAAAATTAAGGTTGCAAAAAACAAGTATTTTTTTCAGTTCAGATTAAAAAAATGGCTTATTAAATTAGAAGATATAAGTTTTCTATTTACAATTCAACAATAGGTTTGTCCTAGTTAATATTTTGGTCACAATTTATTTAATAAAACCAATTTAGCTCAAAGTTTTTCTTACACACAAATGCAACAGTTTGTTCAAGCTAAAGTTAGTTTAAGCAAAGAACACATATTATTGCCATATCTTTAGTAATTAGAGGCTTTTTTGAAAAACCGAACAACATTGTAAACTATTGCTTTCTGAACGCTCAATTTTCAATGTTTAATGTGAGCAGAAGGAACCTCTAATCAGGCTCTGCCTTAGAGGCCCTATATTTTCTTGAGAAAAATTGCAGTGTTTTTAAAAAATACGTATTAGTAGTTTATAAGTATACATTGTTATTAGTGTGTAGTTTAAATACTCAAATGTAACTAATTCTTGATCAGTGCTGTATTTTGTATTTGTTGTAAAAATGTGTTCTCAAGAAATAAAATCATTCTTCTTCTTCTTCTTCTTCTTCTCTATGTTGTAATGTGTCTCATGTGCCGTTTAAAAAAAAATTATGTTTTATGAAGAAGTCCTCGTAACCTTTTTCACTACACTTTGATCTGAGTTTAGTGGTGGTGAGTTGCTAAGCTGCTCATAGGCGCTTTGAACTTCTTCTCGTTTGTGAGTTTGAGCCTATTCCATTTAAAATAATTGTGTTTCTTTCTTTAACTCTCCATTTCTTCAAAATTTGTCAGCACAATACTTAACTTAGTTTTAAATTTGAGAGTTTCTTCCTTTAAAAGCCAATTTTCTAGTACTAATGCTGACCCTATTTTGGCAGCCATTTCAAATTTATCATCTTCATTGTTTGACTTTATCAGAAAATGATTTGTGGAGCTATTTATTTATATGGCCAGAGATCTCTTATTCGTATATCTCATGGTTTTACATTTTGTGCATTGCCAATTTTCATTTTTCTGGAGAAGTCCATTTTTTAAGCTCTTTTCCTGCAACATCCCGTTCCACTTAGGTATTTTGAGGGAATTTTGTGTTAGTTTGTTGTGATCCTATTTGGACAGAAGGGGTTTGGACTCAATGCAACTGTTTTCTCTATATTTATTATGGCACAGGGTCGGACATACTATAACTGAAACCTTCTGGAAGGATAAGAGGTGTCAGAAATTTGCCATTGTTATTTGTTACAATGTTATGAGCTACGTTAGTGTGAGATCTTGTATGTTTCCCACACATATTTATATAACAAGGATTACTTAAAGTTTAGATGGAGTGGTTTGTTAGCAATCACGATAAGCAATCACAATTATGTAATAGAAAGAAAGTTACATGGGTGTAAAAGAATGTTTATTTTTAAACAACTGTACTAATAGTAAAAGTTACATGTTACTTTTACAATAGCACTTATTTATTTTAGCTATGCCAAGGTTTTTTTTTTAATAGTAACTGTCATTGTTATGATTCCTCCACAGGTTACCAAGATTTTAGGTAACGAATGGAGCAGCTTAAGCTTGGAAAATAAAAAAGAGTACCTTCAACGTGCACAGTTAGATAAAAAACGCTACAGGGAAGAACTCAAAGTCTACAGAAATTCTGATACGTATCGTTCATATTTAAAAAGGAGAAGAATTAAAAGTAGGTCATATCATTCATTGTTGTAGTCTTTTAAAACTATATAACATTGTATTTTTAAACAACTTATATTGTTTCTAATCTATTAATATTGTTATTAAATTTATTGAAAATCCAGCAAAGTAATAGGATTGTGAACTAATTGAGACTTCATTCTTACTTGCATTATTTTAAAAAATTGTAAGAAATGTTGAGCGAGAAACACTGACGTCCTCGTTTGAGGACATTTCGTAGTATAACTATATTTTTGACATTTAAACAGATAGCGAGGCTTAGTTTGGTGGTTTGTCATCACAAAAGATCGAACTAACAAATACGTAATATTTATAGGTTGAAAAACTCGCCACGCCTGCAAACGTTTGTAATAAAGGCGTTCATCATAGACATGCCTTGGAGCTTGACAAATCAGATTCACCACCGCTGTCATGGTCTATTGGTTCACTTTCTAACAACTCTCTTATACCACTAGATTGATCTGAATAGTTCATATCAGTTTCAAATGCATATAATGTTAGTAAAATTCATCATATAAAATAAATGAAACTTGCTTAACCCTACATCGGGTGCTAAACGGAGTTTTCCTCCGTGTATTTTTTATTATTAAAAATAGTACTACTTTTCTGATGTTGGCAGTCGTTTCCCACAGTGTACTTCACAAGCATCTTTCGGGGAAGCGAAACAATAGCCTCCCGCTTATCTTTGTCAAAATCTGTCAGTATGACGTCTACTTCCGTGCGAGACTGGACGATTCCTCCGTGAGCGCCCGATGTTGTGTTTGTAGTGCTTGGACGAAATCTCCGTGAGCGCCTTATTGTGTTTAGTTTTTATGGAGTAATAATCCGTGTGCGCCTAAATGTGTGACCTGTGATGGTTTCTTTTTAAGTTTTACAATATATTTTATTTGAATTTTGTGAAATGGAGAATGAAGACGAGAGACTTGTCAGTACAGTACCCATGTGCTAGGGAACATTTCAGTACTGTTTATGGAGTGAACATTGTCGTTATAATAACCAGAAGGAAAATGTTTTGAAACTTTGTGTAGTATTAAAAAAAAATTTTAGTAAAGAATAAATTTTTATTTCAGAGTAATAATTGACATTACATTGTATAATAACTCAAGAATTGAAGTAAGTTGTTTTTGTAAGAAGTTAAAAACTAAGTTAATTTCCATATATTATTACAGTAGGTTAAACATTTTTACAATTAATTTCATTATTCCTTAAAATAAATCATGTTGTTACTATACAATAACATTTTTTAAGATTTTGAATTTCTTATTTGGAAAATTCATTACATAAGAGAGTAATTTTTATTTAACTTCTAAAAATGAATATATTACATTGTAATTAAATCCGTATGAATATTTAAACAAATAAAAACAGTTTAAACGACTATGATATCCATTATTCGCTAACCTGGAGGAAACCTCCGTGAGCGCCTGATGGTGTTTCTAATTTTAAGCGCCTGATGGAGGGTTAAATACAGACTTGACACTCCTAACCTAAGCCTACGTAGATTACGAAACTTGGGTTATTTTGAAACAAAAAACGAATTATTTGCTTTATTACATCACTCTCGTGAAAGGGAAATACTATTGATAACATGTTTAAACCACTTGACTAAATAGTAACTTCAAATAATATTACGTACTTGCAACAAAAAAACATAAACTAACCAATATGTAAACAACAGCATAGAAATGACAAGAATGAAAGTGAAATATAATATTATTCTTCTCTCCAACTTGTGTGAAAGATCGAAAAGTACCGAAATTCATACTAATCGATACATTTATTTTATCCGCTATTAAATGATACCATTACTTTCGTCGAAAAGCATTATAGTTACTTTATAAAGTGGCTTATTCACGGTGATGTTAGACCGCAGTGATGTACTGGAGATGACCGTTGCAGCGATAGTCACTAGTACCTCAGTTAAATTGTCAAAATTTGAGACATAAGTCCCAACAACAAGAAGGGAAGTGCCCTAAGGCTAGTGGACTCAGAACTATTTTCCTTATTTACATCAGGTCCCCCACATCATTTTAGTTATCTGGTCATCTGTGGTCATGACAGTAATTCTATCCAGTAACAAGCCATCGAGCATCTTGAATATTAATACCGTCATGTCAGTCAGCTGGTCCAGCAATACTGTGTAATAATCCTTGGGTTTAACCCATTAGCCTTGTATCACGGAACGGTTCCGTGACAAGTACAGCGCCATCTAAATAACTTTTTTTTAACTCCTTTTTCAACCAAATGTTAGTATAAATTAGACTAATATTGTTGTAACACATAAGAAAAACTGCAATACTACAATTAATTGAAATTTAAATGAATAATAAGTTACTATAAGAATATTAGTGTACTACAAGAGAAAAAAAATCAATATTCTTGGAATTTTCAGTATTTAGAAAAAAACATTTATTCTGACAAACTATGCATATATATATACACATATTCTAGTATTGCTAGGTAGAGAAATACATTTCAAATAAAATAAAAAGCAACAATGGGGTATTTTATTTTATATTATTTGAGTAAAAAAAAATGTTTTTTAATTTTAAAAATTCCAAAACTTTTTTAGTTTGTACAGCATTATTATTTTTAAATTATGACCAAATATATCACTATCTATTTATTATTAAAGCCCATTTCATGTTAATCCAAAAAGATATAAAATATACCCAAATAACTTGAAAAATAAATTTTTTATAAACATATAACAAAACTCTTACGTTTTTAGCATTTTTAATAGGATAACTCCAGTTGAGCTGATAGTAAAAATATGTATAAGCCAATGGGTTTAATGAAGGTAAAACTAATCAAATGACACTCAAAACACACAACGATAAGTTTAGCCGTGAAACAAACATCATGGAAACTCATTGAACGAGAGACTGTGATATCTTTTTGACAGACTACGTTATTAACTTAATACCACTATTTTTGCTCTCGAAAGAGTGAAATGTATTGATTCTTCCAAGGCAACACGATATCTCATTTTGCACTTTTTAGTTTTGCTGTAGTCAAAACGATTTCAAGGAGATTATTATAATGATCAATATGTAATATTGACAATATTGGAGACACAATTGTGTGAAAGAAGTATTTTATCACTGCATAAATGTATTAAAATAACGCCCATATAGAACCAGTTTATTGAGAATTTTTTGATTTTAGACAGTAACTTTTCCTGTATACTTTGAAATGTTTTTGTAACTTCTGTATATTGTGTTCCTTAGGCTGCAAAACTAATGGCACTGAAGAATCAGACTTTGATGGCACTGATGAAATTGATGTAAGTATAGAAGTTACTTTGATGATTACATTTAGTTTACTACATGTGGCATTAATACTCTAATTTCCATGTAATTAATTTTTCTCCCATAGGCTGACCTCAAATAATGATAAAATTACTACCCACAAAGACTGCATAAAACTTCATGTCTTATTGTAAAAAGGCAGCATCAGTCATATACGACTGACAGTAGAGGTTTGTATTTTTTACTACGTTTTATCCTCAAAATGAGTTCTAGGATTTCTTTGTAAAACGTGTGTTTTACAAGAAAAAATTTACTAAAAGGTACATATTTAACTATTTATTATGTAAAAATGATTAAGTCTTTAGAGGTAGTTAGAGTTATAAAGCTGATGGCAGTGTGGAATCTAAATTTAGTGTTATTGATGAAATGTACGTAAGTATAGGAGTTAGTCTGATGTTTACGTTTAATGTAATTCAAATTTCTTGACAGATACAAATAAATTGTATGACAGATTTTAATTTTATAAAAGAGCAGAAGTCATACTCAGCCCAAATAAGTAAGTACAGTATGAAGTGAAAAGTTCTGGTATACAGTGCTCTGGTCTAGGCACTGCGTTATTTCTAACCCAGATGAAATAAAAATTTTTAATCTCTCTAATAAATATTAATAGCTAGAATTGGGACAAACAAAGTTAGGAATCAGGCAGTTTGAACTTGTTAACTCCTTATAGAAGTCTTTTGGAAACAATGTATTCCTTTCAATGTTTACCAAATATCTTTATCTTTATTAGCATTTTCTTTTGTAGAAGGAAATGGTTTATAAGTATAAACAACCTACCTTTCAAAATTAAATCTTTTATCATCTAAGGTATCTCAATATATAGCCTATGCAATGTGAGGGACCCACAATTTATTTAAGGTAATGCAGTAAGTAAATTATATTGATTCCATTTAGACTTGACTAGTCATTTGTAAATAATTGACTTTCATGTTACTGTTTCTAGGACGAAGACAATGAGGAGCTCTATTGCCGAGCCTGTGATCAGTGGTTTACTACACTCCATAACAAGAAAGAGCATCTCTATGGCAAACAACATTTTCAGGTATCGATGGATGCCAGGGAGCATTCTCTGTGTGTACAATAAAACGCTACTGAATTACGGTATATGATTTATATTATATCAAATATAAAAGTTTCAGTATAAAAAGAAGTTGTAGATTACAACTATCAAATATAAAAGATTTTTTAAAAGAGTTGTTGACATTTTATAACAAGCAGTAAAATAACTCAAACTTTTATATAAAACCTTACTCAGAGGTTAAGTGATATTCCTCTTCTAAGTCTTGTACTAAGGTTAACCCTCTACTGGTCAAATTACAAGGGCACGCTTACCGGGCTGAATTTTATTGGCTGCCTCTGCCGCAGAAGTAAACTTTTGTGTTTTTATTATTTTAATAACTCTTTTTGAACAAAACTATTACATATTAACATTGATGTAAAGATTATAAAATTATTCGTATTCTCTATAATATGGTGGTATATGAAAAATTATTAAGCGTGCAAGGGTCACTCTGAAAGTTGAAGTTTTTGTGGTAGACTTACCAAATGTTAGGCATGTTCAAAGTAATCCCTCCAGCACTTTTGAAGTTGGATTTTCCACTCCTTGAAATCATCCAGACACTCAGTTTTTGGTATGGAGTCAAAATATTTATGAGTCTCATTATTAATTTCTACTTCCGAAGAAAACCACACCTGTCAAAATATTTCTTCAGGGTAAAAAATAAAATAAAGTCGCACATAAGGGTGTAAATGATCTTGAGAATTTTCATTTTCTTTTCTAGACTTTCTTTGTGTTGTACAAGGCATATCCAGAAAGTAAGTGTTAGTTTATTTTTACAAAAAATTACATTAGTTACACATGTAAGCTTTTTTTGACTTAGTCACCATTCCCCTCAATACAGGTGGTCTTGTTATTAATTTTTTAATGCCTTCAGCAATAGCAAAGATCTGGAGATTTGCAGAAATATAATCCACAGTCAATCTCACTTTCGATCATTACGGAGCGCAATATAAATTTTTTATTGGAATATCATCAGTCACAATTGAATTGATCCACTCCTACAATCATCATGCATAGACCATTTTTTAAACTCGCTACACCACTTATATAACTCATAGCTTTATCACCAAATGCAGTTTTTATCTTATTTGGAACTGCATGCGGCCAGTTATATGAAATCATTTAATGAATAGTGCGTGGAGGCCTATCCAGGAATGAGTAATAAATAAGTAACAAAAGTATTTACGATAACAATTGTCAATAAATTTTAAAACTGATTACGGTGATAAACACAAGAGATGCTCTAAAAGCTGTATGGGAATTGTGGCTTAGTTCTACATCTATGATTATGATGAATCTGTGCAACAAAGAATTCTATGTACCAATTTAGAAACTTGGTAAAAATTGCACGGAATTCGTTGTTCTTAAAAGACTGTGTTAATAATTTACGTTATTGTATACACAAATACACTAACACACATTACAATTTATATGTTGCGGACTTGAGTTGTACTGAAAAACAGTATTGATTTTGGTCTACTACTCTTACAGTCCAGTGTAGACGGCATTCTGTACTTGATGTATTTCTTGATTACAGATTTGATTGGTTGATCACAGAACTGATGTATTTTGATTTAGGCGATCTCACAGAATGTGAATAGTTCGTTCTCGCTGGACGAGTCCAGTCTAGACGGCACTTCACTGCCCAGCCGGTTGGGTCCGGCGCCCAGTCAGGAGTTACCCTCTGTTCCTGACGCCATGGCTCACTTCATGTCTAGCATCTTAGGTAAGGAAAGTAGCAGTTAGTTTAATGTTAACCAGGGAAACCGGTAGTAAAATGAGATTTAGAAGCACCTGAAATCACCTGTCTCTAGGAACTTATCAAGAAAAAATTTGAATAGTTTCTTTAATTAAGATTTGGTAATGTTGACAGTTTTATAAAAATTTCAGTTTTTACCAAAAAGTGTTTTACTTTTTTATAAAAAGTTAAGTTTGAACCTAATTTGAGTGTATATGGTATTTTTAAATAAGTAACATACATAATACAAACTCTTATATTTCTAATTTATTCATTGTGTTGATTATTTATTTTTAATACTGTTGGCTATTTAATTAAATAAGTAAATATTATTGGTGTTTAGACTATACCATACTACTGGTGTATTTCCGTTGGAAGAATAAATAAATAAACATTTAACCTGTTGACGAGTGCGCACGGCATTTGCCGTGCCGCTATGACGGTCCATACTGAGTGCCTCATTGACCAGTGACAGACTTTTAGGGAGTAAAACAAAAAAAACTTTTAAATGTTAATAAACTTGTTTATTATAGTTTAAATGTATATAAAAATACATTGTAGATTGTTAAAAGCAATAACCTCGTTTTAAAACACTGCTAGTGTGTGATACTGCTCAAAACAAGGATATATACAAAGGGCGACCTTACATGTTAAAAATTCATAGTTGGTTTCTTTTCTTCTTTGTCCAGTTTGAGTGGTGTGTTTGCACACATAGCACTGCCTGAGTAGTTGACGCTTCTTTGTGTCATTCTGGGAGAGTGGCCTTATAAAATGGCGACCTTGGAGGCGTAGCGGGTTTTGTGTCCCGCCTCCGTAAAATAGTTTTTAAAGTTATCACCAGGTGCCACCACGATACAGGACTAGCAACACTGTACACCGACACTATTAGGAACAACTGAAAAGTTCCAAAAATCTCCGCTAGACGTCACGATAAGTCAGTGAGAACGAACTGATAGTCTTTAGTCTGCAACGGCAAATGCCGTGCGCACTCATTTGTGTATGTTTTGCTGCACTCGTCAACAGGTTAAAAAGGCATAGATGGATGTGTATAAATTGTAGAATTAAAATGACGTGTATTGCACAAATTTCTATAACCAAAATTAAAGAGGTAAAATATTGTAATCTTGAGCATTGTGTTACACAAATCATGCAAGTCACTAGCAGATCTAATTCTCCTGCAAGTTTTTGGTGCTATCAACTCTGTACAAAAAATAAGCAAAGATTTCATTGAAAAAAATTCATTTCAAACATTCTTAGTTTATATTGATTGTTTCAATTTTGGTCATATCAAATGCATTTTATTGTCGTTTTACAGAACGAGAAAGGGAGATGAAAATTCTACAGGAAAGGCAGAAAATCTTAATGGTAAGAAACAAGCAAATATTAAAGGAACTGCAAGAGTTAAAGCAAGCTCAAGTGAAACTGCAGAAGCTTTCGTGTCGGCAGAAGGAGGACCAGAACAAGTTGGAAAAAGTCATTTGCGACTTGTGGGATGTTCCTGCACTCTTCTATCGCAAACAAACTCCGTACTGATTCTGAAAGGATCGTGAGCACTTGAAAAGTCGACTGATAAAATATATGTTCTGAGAACGATTATATTTAACAAAAAATTAGTGCAATAAAAAAATATTAATGTACATTTAAAATGTTACAGAACCTGCATGGTGAGAAGTAATTCAATACGTTGATTATTTGAATTCCAAAATTAAATATTATTGGTGAGGAATTTATAATATGCATTACACTAGTTGATACATAACATATTGTTTATTATCACTTACTATGGAATAAGTAATAATAATTACTACTTATTAAAACAGCACCACAGACAAGATGTTCACAAATATGACCTCTGAAGTCAGTTTTATAGTCATTAGAAAACAAAATGACAAATCTTGCCAATTCCTTGGCCTAATCTGCTCTCTCCATTTGAGAGCTGGATCAATAAATATTCTAATTTGGACTGTGAGATGTTATTCGTAATATGGGAAATGTGACAGTCAATGAGAGAGATCTAAATTTTTGTAACATCCTTTTTTTATGCTGTACTTTCCATTTGAACGTAGGCTGGATATACCAAAACCTACGCTTCACTTAAATCTAGGTAACCCTATGGATGTCCAGGAGCAACACTGCAAATGTTCAGATATTGGGGTGCAAGAGTAAATCGGTAGGTCTAGCCTACTGCGGAGGATGACTGCTGGAGTTGGTGGGGCTCTTTTAATGTTAAGGGTAGTTGCTAGCCTCTACATGAAGGCATGCTACCTCTGCCTGAATTGACTAGAGAGCTGGCCTCTCCTTCTTCCAAGGTCATTTGAGAGATATATTGCCCGTTATCCCTCGTGGATCTCGACAGGAAGTGGCCCGTCACCTAACCTTACCCATCCTGAATACCCTGTCACTCCAGAAGCAAGCGCAAAGGTCCTTTTGGATAAAATGCAATGAGATATATCTCAACTTCTTCTCCTAAGAGAACAAAATAATCTGAAGATGGCTGGTACTTTTCACCAGGGACATCATTTATTACTCATGTATGGTGTGCTAGATTCCAAAAAAATCTCTGAGGTCAGTGATTGTTACTGGGATAGACTTCCACCTTTGTTATGCTGTACCTAGTCCTTAGGAGGCAGCCTCACTAAGAAAGAAAAGGAAAAAACTTATTGATTTAGAACAGCACATTTTGTTGTTTTCTTGTTGATTTATTAAAGAAATTACTTTGACTAAATATCAAAATTTAGTGATTGATTTGATGCTACTTTTTAAAGATGATATATGGCTGGTAAAAGAGCAAAAAGACAAGAGGTTTTACTGTGATATCAACAACACTAGTCTTAATAAATATTGGATCTGGGAGATTCTACTGTAGAAGACCAATTTGATAAGGTATGATGTTTCCGTCTTTAAACTAACTACTGCATGCAAATGGATTGATTTTATAAGTCAACCAATTATTATTATCCAAATAGAACTCAATTTCAAAGAATATGTCCCAAAAGGTAAAATCTAGTCAGTGCAACAAGAAAATATTCTTTGAATGGAGAGATGAGATATTCATTCACAAACAAGAAAACAGAATATCTCATTGAATTTTTTATATTCATCTTTAAAATCTGGGTTGCATGCTAAGTCTAAGCAACAAGGATGACTAAGAAAGGAGGCTGTGGATTGATATTATTTGTTAATTTCTTTGTGAATATAGCTTTGCTACTGGGTTTATGGAGTTCTTCATTCTTTTCTCCTTAAAAATGACCAACTGGAAAAGAATACAAAATATGTTTCATTGTCTTGAACTCTGCACCACAATCACAGGCGTCGTCTTCAGATTGTCTCCTCTTAACCGTCCAAAAGTTACATCGACTACCTCTATTCGGAATTGATACAGCAAAGACAAGTCCTTATGACAGATCCATTCCATCTAATAGTGTCGTAAGACCAGAAAATACTGTGGGTTGTCATTGTATCTTAAAGGAATACCATTTAAAGTTAATTTAATTTGTACGTAGCCATTTTATTATTTAGACGGAAACATGCAACTTCAGTTTTATGATGATTACGTTTAGCTTTCAGGTTTTAAACTAATTTCTAAGAATATCAAGGTCAGAAGTTGGATATGTGATTTCTATTGTCAGAGGTTGATTAATCCAGAGGTTCAATCTTTGATTTGGTACCAAAATCAACTTTCCAGCAGTTTGAAATTAAAGAATCAAGCTTCAGGTCCTTGTTTTATCAGTCTAAGTTATGTGCTTCTAAGTTTAAACTCGACACAATTCATACAGAGCAGCTTCTGCCTGAAAAGGATTTGTGTGGGCTCCCACAGTTTAAGAACGTTTTTTCAGTTGCTATATCGGGAATTTAGAAATAAATCAAAGTCTTTATTAAAATCTGAACTTTGATTATTTAAAAAAAAATTTGTATCACTTACTACAAATATTTCTGCATACAGTTCGTCTTAGGTCATAAGTTTAGGCAAATGTATGAAACTTCATAAAAATCTGAGTTAGTGGGTGAGAAATAAAATGTCTGAAGTTTGTTTTTTTCGTAATGAATGGTTTGTGAAGGTGAAAGGATTTTTCAGCAAATTGCAGTCTAGTTTGAAATAAACAAATCAACTAGAGTGTTGTCAAATGCATAAGTCAGCAGCTGCAACTACAACAGTTGTATGTCAACTCAGTGCACACTATTTTTAATGTATACAGTAAATAAAAACAAAATGTCAATATATTATAGAGTAGGGATACATAAAATAATGACTGAAAAGGACTTTGAATATTTCAGAACATTGGTTGAAGTACGATCCACAAAAGTGGAAGTAATACTGAGCGACATTGGATGAATAACGTTTATTCCAGCAGTTTTTGTACAATTAATCCTTGAAATAAGATAATCATAACTACGCAAACAACATTATACATCTTGAAAATAAACCAATTTAAAGATAGTATAAACAGTACTATTATAATACAATTAGTACTGGAAGGCCTACATGAACGAACCAGCCTGTGCGTAGTCCTGATTGCGTCTAGCTGCCTCCATTAAATTCAAAGTAAAGCTTGAATTAAAAATCTATTTAAAAACTGTAGAGGAGTAAGGTGAGAGATTTTGTATGACCTATCAGTAACAGTGACTTGTAACGAAAATAACTAATTTGACCGGAGAATACTTCTCAATATGAAGAGAGAAGGAGATCGGCACTGCAAGATTTCAGGTCAGCTATTTTCTGGGCGACCTCCTAGATTGTTAAAGATAAGGAAATGTGGCTGTGATTGTTGTTGTCTCATTAGATAGATTTGTGAACATTTGATTATAAAACTTGATCGTTCTTATTATTATTCTAGTATTACTATAGAACCTGTTGTGTATTTGTTTTACTTTTGTTAGTACATACTTCTTAGCATATTTTTACGACTCAAGTGGCATAGTGCCAGTAGTTCCGCAACTTGTTCTGCACCTTCTCGCAATGTGACTCATGGTATGGCTGGCAAGATCAGGCCACTGTTCTACGTAGCACCATTGGACACTTAGGCAGTCACTGTATGTGCACTCTGTTTCTGATTCAGGGTGCTTAGATTTAAGTAAATAAATAATTATTTTTTAAATAGTAAGAATAGCAGATTACACATTCATCCTGCCCTGAATCAGGAGCATCTGTGCACAGAAGGCTTCTCTGTGATCTGATCTTCAGATTACACAGTCATCCTGCCTGAATTGTGAACATTTGTGCACAGAAGGCTTCCATGTGATCTGATCCTCAGATTACACAGTCATCCTGCCTGAATCATGAACACCTGTGCACATAAGGAAGGCTTCCTTGTGATGTGATCCTCAGATTACACAGTCATCCTGCCTGAATCGTAAACATTTATGCACAGAAGGACGGCTTCCTTGTGATCTAATCCTCAGATTACACAGTCATCCTGCCTGAATCATGAATATTTGTGCACAGAAGGAAGGCTTCCATGTGATCTGATCCTCAGATTACACAGTCATCCTGCCTGAATCGTGAACATTTGTGCACAGAAGGAAGGCTTCCATGTGATCTGATCCTCAGATTACACAGTCATCCTGCCTGAATCATGAATATCTGTGCACAGAAGGCTTGTGTGTGATCTGAGGGTATTAAAAATTTCAAGCTCAATAATAATAGTTTGGTACTAATAAGAGTGAATGCACTGTGTAAGAAAGGCCATTCATTCATTATTCAATAAGAAAATATCCTTAAATTTTCAAATGTAATCTTCAAGTTGAGTAAAAATATACAGTATATTTACAGTTCCAAAAAAAGACATAGAGATGGAGATTTTACAAACAATTAATTTGTAAACAATATTACAATTTTTTGTTTAATATTTTTAATAGCTTAAAAAGCTAAAATACTGTTTAAAAATCAGAAAACAGATTAATATAAAATTTTTTGTAGAATAAAATTTGCATATGAGTACAATCTAATTTTGATTAGATAATAAAAATTAATTCTGACTGTCAATGAAAAAGAAATTAGCACCAGTTTTAAAAACTGTCATTCCAGTATAATATATATCTTGAAATTCAGTAAGTACAATTAATAAAAACTGTCAAATAAGTTGTTAATGGTTGTAGTTTTATAAGTTTATATTATTTATATTGCATTATAATATAGTAAGTTTTATGTTTGACTTTGTGAAAATAATCTGTATATTTTTATGTAAATAAAACTCTTTCTTCCTGTATTCAAACTGTTGATATTCTTCCCTTGCAGTAATGTTAAAATGTAGATTGTGAAGATGGTGAACTATACTGCTTTAGTTTATTTTAGAGAAATAATAGATCCTGATTAAAAATAATTTTAGCATTTTGCTACAATTATTAGAAACATTTGTGATAGGGTTAGGGGTTTCATTAATTACTACTCTATGTCTTATTTCTAAATTATTGTGAATGAAACACAATCTTTCTAAAACCATTTATAGCAAAAAGATTTAATTCCAGGTCATGTAATAATCTTTATTTGTTTGCTTTTAATACTCTGTGACCATAATGATAATGGTTGTACGGGGCAGAAGTTAAAACTTAATAATCGGAGGACCAATTATGAAAATAAAAATAAAACAATGTGCAGAATGGCGGGAAAGTGGGCAGGTAACAAGAGGTGAGAGGAGAATACAACACAAGTGATGGAGTTTTAACAGTACCTTGGAAAACTCGCTGTGTGTAGAGATCCACAGGGGGAAGCAGCAACGACAGGAGTGCTTAGGCGCGACGTAATTGGCGCGTAGCGAACGGGCGTCACCGCTGGCGGCCGCGGTAGAACGACGAATAATCCGCACTGGACACTGTCTTCTCCACTAATACCCTGAAATTACCTCCAAAGGAGTGTGGGAGGAGGATGGTAATGCACATTAAAGAAAAACACTTGAAAACAAAGTCAATACGAAAGGGTCGAGCACAAAGAGTGACCCACGAACTGTAGAGCTACATGGTCTCCGGCCGATGATTCCACTCAGAATGCCGGGAAGCGGCTCGCTCCAGGGGACGCTATCGCCCTGGTTGGTTAGAGGGGTATCTGCTATTCGCCGAACGGGCAGCAGTCGCAAAGCGGAAGAGCGCCCAGAATACTTCAAGGACAGGACCCTTTAAGATATCAGGGGGTGTGGCGCTGATTGGAACAGCGGACGACTGATTTGGGACCACGCTCCCTCTCTCTCTTATACCTAAATGCGTCTGGGCTAGATTATGCTTATCTATATTAAATTAAATATTGAACATACCGGCGGCTTTGAATCATCAGGATTCAACAAATCAAAGTGGCATGATCGAGAAAGAACATGAGAAATAAAGCTAAAGACTAACATCTTAAACTAGGTCTTAACTATCTATCCTAAAGTGTTGAGATAGACTTAAGCTATTGGTGACAAGAACGGCAGCAGGAACACTTTGACTGCCGGGCGTGTGAAGGTACCTTGGGGGGTCTTGAGTTCTACCACACGCACTACACTGTCACGTCCAGGGAAAAGCTTAGTTATTCTAGCGAGGGGCCAACACAGCGAGGGAGAGTCTTGTTGGACCAATACTAGATCGCCAACTTGTAAATTTCGGGAGGGCCGCTCCCACTTAAGTCTTTGCTGGAGGGAATGGAGGTACTCCCTGCTCCAGCGTTTCCACACTCGCTGGGAGAAAGCCTGCACTAGCTGCCAATGAGCCAGCCTGTTATCCGGCAAATCTGCAAGGTTGCGTTCGGGCACAGCCACTAGCGGCGCTCCAATCAGGAAGTGCCCCGGAGTGAGAGGTTGTAAATCGTTGGGGTCACTGGAGAGCGCAGTAAGCGGGCGGGAATTCAACATTGCTTCCACCTGGCAAGTGAGGGTGGTAAATTGGGCAAGAGTGGGAACATAGGTGCCCAGAACTCTTTTCAAGTGAAATTTGGCGCTCTTAATGGCGCTTTCCCAGAGGCCGCCATGGTGGGGAGCTGCAGGGGGGTTAAAATGAGAGTTAATTTTCTGGCCGAGGGAAAATTGGTGAATTTGGAGCTTGCCAGAGGAAGTGATTAGTCGCTGTAAAGAGTTTCTCGCACCAACAAAGTTTGTACCACAGTCACTATAGATGTCGGTACATAGGCCTCTACGTGAAACAAAACGTGTGAGTGCGGCTATAAATGCGTCCGTGGACAGATCAGTGGCGACTTCTATATGTACAGACTTAGTCACTAGGCACACAAAGAGACAGATGTAAGCTTTAGTGTGTCGGATAGAGCGGAGGTTGTGAATCTTGACGTTGAAGGGACCACCATAGTCAATGCCTGTCGACAAGAAAGGTCGAGCGGGAATTATGCGGGCTTTGGGTAGATCACCCATGAGAGGGAACAAAGGCTTGGGTCTTTGTTTAAAGCAAGGGAGGCATTGAAAAATGCGCGAGCGCACCACACTACGAGCAGAGAGAATCCAGACATGCTGGGCTAAAAGGGACATGGTTAATTGAACCCCTGAATGTAAGTTTTGTAGGTGAGTGTGGTCTATTAGTAAGTTAACAACATGGTGAGATTTAGGCAAAATACAGGGGTGGCGCACTTCTTCCGTCAAGTCAGCAAGCTTTAGTCGACCACCAACACGGAGGAGTCCTTCAGCATCAATGAAGGGAGCAAGGCGCTGTAGCTTGATGGAGCAGTTCTTGTTGTCTCGAAGGGCTGCCAGGTCATCAGGAAAAGATTCTCGTTGAACTAATTGGAAGAGGCGAAGTTGAGCAGCTCGCACCTCGACGACAGAAAGAGGACCCACATGATGTTCTTGCCGGCGGCTATGAGAGACGAACCGGAGGAGATACGCCAACACATGGAGCAGCTTGGTCCAGGAGGAGAAACGAGTGAGTAGATCCCAAGGAGGCTGGGAGGCTGCAACGAAGACGGACAGCGGAACGGGCTTCAACTCGTCCAAGGAAGAATCATCGAGCGGAGAAAAACTGGAAGTGGGCCAATCTGGAGGAGGTAGTTGCAGCCACAAGGGTCCGTGCCACCAAAGAGTGTGATGAACAAGTTCCGAAGGGAGGATCCCACGAGAAGCACAGTCTGCAGGGTTGTCAGCACTAGACACATGACGCCAAGAAGAGGGAGGAATGAGCTCTTGGATTTGAGCTACACGATTCGCTACATACGTTTTGAGGCGGTAAGGGAGAGTATGTATCCAGGACAGAGTCACAGTCGAATCACACCACAAAGTTGTAGAGTCAATACTTAATACACTGGAATACTGAGACTGTACATAATGAACTAAATTAGCCAGGAGGTGAGCCGCGCACAACTCTAATCGCGGCAAAGTTACTCGTTTTAGCGGGGCAGCACGAGTTTTTGAAATTATTTGGGTCACACTCACTTCACTATCAGTGTTTATGCACCTTATATACACAACAGCGGCGTAACCGGTCTCGGATGCGTCCGAGAAACCATGTAGTTCACATGAGCTAGAGGGGGTGGCCATTATCGGCCGAGGGATCGACACTTCAACAATGTTTTTTAAGTCGATCACAAAGTCTCGCCATTTTAGCGCGAGGTCCGGAGACAAGGGTTCATCCCAAGATACACCGGAAGTCCACAACACTTGCATGAAGCGCTTTGCTATCATTATGCAAGGGGACAAAAAACCGCACGGGTCGTAAATCCGAGCGATCAGACTTAGCACTTTCCGCTTAGTCGGGGCATCACATGTGAAGTTGAGGTTATATTTAAAACAGTCTGTCACAGGTGACCAATGGATACCTAAGATGGAGAACAGAGGGTCCGACGAAGGTTGAAGAAACACAGGGGATTCTTGATGAGAGGCAGGCAATGGTTGAAGTAATTTTGGGCAATTAGAAACCCATTTCCTCAGTTCAAAGCCGCCTAAGCGGAGAAGCTCGATCAGCTGATGTTGAAGTTGGAGAGCTTCGTCTTCAGTGGACGCTCCGGCTATCAAATCGTCCACATAGCTATGGTGTTTCAGAATGTGAGCTGCCTGAGGGAAATTGGAACCTTCATCTTGTGTCAATTGTCGGAGAGTTTTTATGGCGAGGTAGGGTGAACAGTTCATACCATACGTCACCGTGGTCAGCTGGTAAGTAGAGAGCGGAAGGGAGGGGTTTTCACGCCAAAGGATGAGCTGAAACCTTTGGTCGTCTGGATGAATCTTAATTTGGCGGTACATCTGCCGGATGTCGCACGAAAAAACAAAATTTTTCAGCCGGAAGTGGAGAAGGATATCACAAATATTATTTTGTAACTTTGGACCGGTGAGAAGTACGTCGTTGAGGGATAGGCCTGAGCCGGTCTTGGCACTGGCGTCAAAAACAACACGAAGCTTGGTAGTGCTACTATACTCTTTCACTACCCCATGATGTGGGAGAAAATAATGCGGAGCAGATAAATCAGGATGGGGAAGACATTTCATGTGTCCGAGCGCCTCGTACTCGGTCATGAACTCGATATAGAGCGCCTTCAGGGGGGAGTTATTTCTGGCGTGGATCCGCCTCTCCATAGACTCCAGGCGATGAGCGGCGGTTGACCTTGACGTTCCCAATTTAGTGTGGGCGAGGTTGTCAACAAAGGGAAGCTTGACTACATAGCGACCTTCCGAGTCACGTGTATGCGATGTCTCAAACAGTTTATCACACGCGATTTCTTCTTCCGATTTTTTACTACAGATCGGAAGTTCTTCCTGTGTCCAAAATCGTTGAAGGGAGGAGTGGAGGTCAGTATCTGTGGTCGAGAGGAGAGAGATGGCGAGATTAGAGGTTCTTTGCGCGGTAGAGAGACACGGCGCACTTCCAACAATCACATATCCAAAAATAGTGCCAAGAGCAGAAGGCATATTCGCCCCGAGAGAGTGTCGCTCATTGGTAAGCAGTTGAGGGAAGAGAGAGTTGCCGATGAGGACATCGATTGGACCAGGCTTGCCAAAGGTCGGGTCCGCGAGAACAAAAGATTTTGTTCGCATGAGTACTTCCGGGTTAAGTTCTACCCGCGGAAGTTCGAGAGAGATTTTTTCCAGTACATGGAAGGAATGGTTTTGGGCAATTAAGTGTCCCGATAATGTTTCAAGATTGAGATCTAGTGACCCTCTGGTGTTAGTCATGTTTTGGGCTAACCCAATGACAGTGAGGTTAGAAGGCTGGCGACGTGAGCCTAACAGCTGAGCAGCACGCTCAGAAACAAAGTCGGACATACTGCCAGAATCCAATAAGGCGCGGAAAATATATGACTGGCCATTGTGGGCAGTGAGTTTGACCAGTGCTGTACAGAGCAGCACGGTGCTTGTTTCAGTGAGAGAGGTGGAGCGCGCGGCACAAGTCAGTGTTGTGTTGACAGCTAGCGGGGGGGGGGGGGTAGAGGCGCAGTGGCGGAAGAGCTAGGCCTATCGGCGCTGTTATTAAAGTGCAGAAGCGAATGGTGTTTCCTGTGGCAAGTCGAACATGTGTTCTTGGATCTGCACTCTTTAATCGGATGATTTCCCAAGCATGAAATGCACCGCTGGTTACCTTTAACGAGGTTGTACCGCTCATTAGGAGACTTGTCCTTAAACAGAGGACATTGGTAAATTTTGTGCCCAGATTTCCGGCAACAAAAACAAAGAGCTTCGTAGTTTGAATTAATTTTAGCGTCAGTAGCTAACAAATTCATTTGCTTGGGGGAGGCGAACTGAACACGCTTTTCAACCCTCGGTCTGGAAGAGGTAGACAGTATTTTCGTCTCAGAGTGGGTGTGAAGGCTAGCGTCTTCAATCTGGGAGCATTCCAGATTTAAAAATGTTATAATCTCCGTGACCTTGGGGAGGGAATGCGGAGCGGCGCCAGGCTCTCTTTGGGACTCACGATACTGTTCCAATTTCTGGACAGTTTTGCTGTCAAGTTTGCGCAACAAGTGAGCTGACAATAGAGGATTATCAGAGGCGATATCACAGTCCAGGGCTTTCAAGGACTCTGAATGTTCATAAAATGTTGTTATGAACGCTCTAAGTTGTTTAGCATTGTTGCTAGCGACTGCGGGCATGTCAAGTATATAATTTAGATGGAGAGTAGTGAGGCGGCGTATGTTATGATATCTGTCCCGCAACAACTGATAAGCAATGAGGTAATTGGCGGGGGTGAGATTGAGCGACTTCACTAAGTTCAGAGGTTCGCCTTCCAATATGCTCAGTAAATACTGGAACTTAGCGACGTTAGAGAGTGAAGCACTGCGGTGTACTGTAGTGTCAAACAGGTTGATAAATGAAATCCATTTCATAGGAGAACCATCAAACGTCTGTAAGTTTAATTTAGGCAACTTGACTCCAGTTACCGTCGTGGGGAACAACGCGGGATGATCAGAATGTGATGAGGACGCGGGAGTTGTGGGTTCAGTGACAAGATGAACCTCGATCAAGCTAGAAATAGCGACATATAGGTCGTTAACCTCATCCTGATCTTTGGAAAGAGTATCTTGATCCGCTGCTTCACTGTCACCTTCGATGACACGTTGAAGGTTAAGTTCAAAGTCCGCGCGTTTCTTCTTTAGTTCCGCGAACACTGTGTTTAATTGTCTGATTTGAACTGGTGTCAAAGGTGGAGCGCTGGTAGTGATTTTCGTGACGGTTTCGTTAAGAGAAGCAAAACGAGATTTGATAAGATCTGTTGATTTACGATAAGTTTCGTATTTGAATTCCTTGGGAGCCATTGTGATATCGAAAGGGGCAAAGCAGTTTTACAAATGAGAATTACCAAAGGTTTCCCGATAGTGCCACAAAACAATAAAATGAGACAATTAACAAAGATAATTTAAAAAACAATGGAGGGATACCGTAATGTAAACAAATCAATGTAAGCGAAAGGGGGGGAACAAGTTAAGTTGAGATAAGACAAAATTAGATTACATTAAGTGCCGGTATGTCCACCTAAGCTACCTTAATAGCTAATCTAAGTACCAATGTTATGTAACCCTAAGGCGAGAAAATATTTTAAATGGAACAATTATTAGTAAAAATAATATAAGAGAGACAGTGAGTAATTGTTATTAAACAATTAAGTAACCCGTGAGAGATATCCTAAGTTAATCAGGTTGATAAAGAGACACAATGTAGAGAACGGTGAATGAACCTTTTAAAATAAAATTGACAAAATACAATGGAGTGTAGAGAAATAAGTAGCTAATATGTAGGTTAGAGATAAGAAATGTTGCTTTCAATAATTTGGCAAGAGTACACCATAGAATTGACCTACAATCACCAATACTATCGATCAGAGAGTTAATCTAACACTTCTTAACATAATTTACGCTAGAACATGAAACAACAATGATATAATTGAAATGAAAAGGAGAGCAAATCAGTTCAAGTTAAATCTTAAATTGACATGAGAACTTAGAATGGCAATTAATTGGTTGCTTATTTAACAAGTAAATTACAATGGAACAAAGCGAAATGTTATTCAATAGCAAATTGAATAGTGAGCAATATATTGCTTTAGAAACAATTACAAGGAACAATTAAATTTCCACTAGCACAAAGTTACATTAATGGAATGGAGAATTATTGTGAGTTAATTAATACTATCAAAGAAAGAGTGGTCAATTAACTAAACCAGATATTGCCCTGTTGTTAACTAAATACATTACTAGTATATTACTAATGTGAGAGAGAGTATGGGTGGACTCGTGTCCGAGTCTCTATTCAGAGATATAAACAGAGTTCCGTTACGGCGAGAGAAATGCAGTATCAAAAACCGGTACAGCTGACTGCAGCGGAGGCCGTGCATTCAAGTATCGATCGGGCCATCAGCTGTTGAGGGGCGGTCGTAAAATTAGACTGCCTACGGACAATTACGTAATAGTTGTTGACGTCAACGATCCAGTTGCGCGAGAGAAGAAACAATGTTACCAGACAAATACCAGTACAACACGTTCGCAGCGCCACCATACAAGCCGGTAGCGTCGGTACGGCAGATTCAAAATGGCGTAACGACGCCTGTTACAATTAATTAATTACAACACAAATTACTGTAATCTACAGGACTGATTCACAAAAATCCGGCCCGGAGGACCAAAAATATACGGGGCAGAAGTTAAAACTTAATAATCGGAGGACCAATTATGAAAATAAAAATAAAACAATGTGCAGAATGGCGGGAAAGTGGGCAGGTAACAAGAGGTGAGAGGAGAATACAACACAAGTGATGGAGTTTTAACAGTACCTTGGAAAACTCGCTGTGTGTAGAGATCCACAGGGGGAAGCAGCAACGACAGGAGTGCTTAGGCGCGACGTAATTGGCGCGTAGCGAACGGGCGTCACCGCTGGCGGCCGCGGTAGAACGACGAATAATCCGCACTGGACACTGTCTTCTCCACTAATACCCTGAAATTACCTCCAAAGGAGTGTGGGAGGAGGATGGTAATGCACATTAAAGAAAAACACTTGAAAACAAAGTCAATACGAAAGGGTCGAGCACAAAGAGTGACCCACGAACTGTAGAGCTACATGGTCTCCGGCCGATGATTCCACTCAGAATGCCGGGAAGCGGCTCGCTCCAGGGGACGCTATCGCCCTGGTTGGTTAGAGGGGTATCTGCTATTCGCCGAACGGGCAGCAGTCGCAAAGCGGAAGAGCGCCCAGAATACTTCAAGGACAGGACCCTTTAAGATATCAGGGGGTGTGGCGCTGATTGGAACAGCGGACGACTGATTTGGGACCACGCTCCCTCTCTCTCTTATACCTAAATGCGTCTGGGCTAGATTATGCTTATCTATATTAAATTAAATATTGAACAATGGTAATTGCACAATAAGTTTTTTCTTTCCTTCTACTAATGACTACCATTGTTATATCTTATTTATAGTGCTGTTAATATAAAAAAAAATAGTGTTGTAGGTAGATTTTAAAGTTATAAAAATAAGGCAGAAATAATATAAATACGGTAGCTGTGGCAGCTTTGGCATGAGACATAACTATTTATACTTTTTCTGCAACAATGTTTAGATTATGTGTGCATTTTAAACACATATATTTTTTTTAGTAACAACCAGCTATACAATCGCTTACAATATTAATATTGTAAGTAAAAATTAGTCAGCAGTGTTTACTTTTAAAATTTTCAGTAGGCCTAAATTTGTCCGTTGAATGGTTACTTTATTAAGACTACGGTATGTTGAATAGCATCAACTAAGTACCAGTGTAAGACCTAAGACCAAATCGTCACAGTATAGGCCTAATACATTATAAGATCAAGCTGTGCAACAAAATACAAATTTTATAGTATCTTAACATCCAACTTAATACTCAGTTCAAAATATGGCATTGCTCCTTAATTTAAGGATGTTATGTTAGGCTATATATTTTGGCTATAGATATAATTGATTATTCTCAGGGATATATTGCACTACGTGCACATTTCGAATACTATAAACTACACTACTATTATACATGCTATAGCTAAAATTTGTTTTATTTCTTAACTTTCTATCAGCTGGAATGTGTGGACTAACTACCACCCTCTCAGGGCAACATTAGTCCTTGATGAACTAGACAGCTGTCTAGGGTGAAAGCTTCAGGAACAGCAAAAAAGATAGAAAACAATAAAATTGGAAAAAATCATGTACTTCCTAAAAAATTGTTATTTTAAAATAATTTTTCAATTAATAAACAAGATTTACATTTTTTGTTCAGCATGTAATGTACTAAACTTAGAATTATAGCTGTGGAAAATATTCATCCTTAAATATATGGTAAAAATAATTTGCTCAAGAACTTTTATAAATTTTTTATTTATGAGAGGAATACAAATAATAATAAACACTTATATGATCACTACAAAATTTTAACTGATGTACAGTAAAATTGAGCAACCACACTAAATTTTATTAATTTATCTCTGTAAATAAATATGGGATTTTTTTACAAATTTATACGTTTTGAAAGTATTGACTTGTTTATTCAGTATCATTAGTACAGTTCAAACTAAAAAGGGGTAAAATGATCTAAAAACAAGAACTGAAATATAAAAATGTAAACAATAATATTAAAAATCTCCAAGTAATACAGTCAAACAATAATGCAGTGCTCGCTTAACAATAAACTACAACACCACTGATAACATTCAATAGAATTACTGTGTAAAGTTTATTTCACAATTTTATTGGAAGGTACAATTCTCTGTGATTATTTTGGTGTAGCATATGTGTAAGTTTCATTATGTTTTTAAACAGTTGTTAAGCATGTGTATAGGGGGATGTTGGGTTTGAATGAACGAATGCATTCCCATTTAATATGCCTAAAATCAAAATTATCTCAGATTCCTATATTTATATATTGTTCTGACACACAGTATTTAAAAAAAAACAAGGTAGTTCATTTTTATATCCGTTCCTCCCATTACAGATAGTCATCCAAACTTTTCCTGGAAGATACCGAAGTCATGCCGCGCTCAACACTTCGTTTTCTTTAAAGGAAGATCTAAAGACTGGATAAAGGACTATCTCAGAGGACGTAGTCAGATTGTAGAGATTCAGAACACATCAAATTGCAATAGAACTACATTCAGATTCAAACCAAGACCAATAAATAGAGGAGTCCCTCAGGGCTCAGTATTAGGACCCTTCCTTTTTGTGCTTTTTACGAACAACCCCTAATTTCATCAGCGACTGCAATATTGAAACTATTGTTTGCTGATGACACTACTCTGCTTATAAAAAAATATAACAGCAAACGGACAACTGAAATAACTAAAACAACTAACAAAGCACTCCAGTACTGTCTTCAGAATGACTTGGCAATAAACCCATCCAAAACGACTCAATTAAATTTTAGCAGAAGACTTGAACCTATACCCAATATCAATGACATCATAGTGGAGGACAAGTCCAAACTATTATTAGGTTTAACTATTGACAAAGATCTATCCTGGAATGAGCATATTCAAATATTGATTAAAAAACTTGGATCTGGTATTTTTGCAGTGCGTAGGATAAAATGGATAGGGGGACTGGATGCTGCAAAAGTAGCCTACTATGCCCTAATAGAATCCCACATTCGGTATGGTCTAATAGTTTGGGGTGGCACTTCTGAACAAAACCTTAACAAAATCCTAATACTTCAGAAGAAAGCAGTGAGGGCACTAGGAGACCTTAGTCCATTAGAGAGTTGCAGAAGTGCATATAAATCACTTAAGCTTCTGACGGTTGTCTTTGTATATACAAACAGTGGTCATGTACACAGACCAAACAGACTTAGCAAGAGGAAGTGATGTACACTACTACAACACTTGTAGAGCTAAAGATTATATTCTACCAGCACATCACACCACTAAATGCAGTAAGAAACCCTCTTACATTGGACGCAACATCTACAACTCACTCCCTCTGGATCTGAAGAATCTTACTGGAAGGCAACTCAAAAATCAACTCAAAGACTGGCTGGTGCAGCGACCCTTCTACACCCTAAATGAATATTATGACTTAGTAAAGGACCCAAATAAGACTTTGTAAAGCAAGACTCAACTTTGTAATGTACAATAATTGTACTTTTATAATGTATTGCATTTTAAGCTTGACGCCATGTTATTTCTTGACGAAATTAACAATAAAGAATTCTTTGATTTGATTCAAGTCTTGGTATGACTATTAAAGACAGACTCTCCATTTCAAATCATATCATCATTTATCCTTGGTATTCTTCCGGGCTATGCGGATAAACGGATCCAGCTTGCAGTATATTATGGATACATATTTCTTCATGTCTTATGATGTGATGATTTCGAGAGGAGTGGATTTTAGAAATATGCGCATTTTTAAACTGCAGAGGAAGGCAATAAGAATCGTAGGGACTTCTGACTCAATAAGTTAACCTTTTCACTTTTCTTTCATTTTACATTTTAGAAACTCTCACCCTTTTAAAAAGAAATTCTCATATTTTCAAAAATCACAACACTGTTACAATTGTAATTCTTGTCCATTACTAAACGCTGATGTTACTATACCACATCAACAAACCTACCTCTAAAAACACGTAATTTGCATTAGTATCAAGCTCTACAATGCCTTGACATGGTTAAATTAAGCTACTCAATCGGTCTTTGAAATCCTCACTGCTGTGTAGGGAACACTATTGTATTCTGGATTTATTAATGATTGCAGCAGAGATTAATAAGAATAAAATATCTGTCAGTTTAGTTTATTTTAACATTATTAATGTATGTCATGCTAATTTACTTTGACTATTGCAGGGGAAAAATTGTTTTTTTTTGCCAAATAAAGAATCTGAATCCATGGTTTAGTGTTCTAATTGGCTAGCAAGTGCCACCTGATGTGCACAAAATCCTGACCAGCGACCTAATACTCCAAACTTGAAAAACCAACAGTTGAGGAAACGATGAATATCATTAATTCTCCTGTTTGTCTCCAGAAGTGGAAGCAATTTAATAAAGGTCGTTAAAGGGTTGAAAGTAAGAATTGGCTTACCCTATAACCAACTAGATAGGTAAGAGGGGTATTAGAAAAATAAGGTTCCCTATGCCGCCGAGACAGAATGCAATATGTTGGGACAAATCTGGCAATACTGTCTTACTCATCAGCTGTCCCTCTCTATATCCATACCACTCTCGCCTCGCTACGTCCAACAGTGCCGGCCTAGCTGCTTTCGAAGATGGAGCTCTCTATTGTTACCGCCAGATGCGAAATTCGTGCTGTGATTCGTGTTGTTGGGGAGGTACTTACAAGACTTATATTTTGAGGATAAGAAAATCCCAAAATTACCTTATCAGAATAATTACATGTAAAAAAAAAGAGAGACAGTTCATTTCCACTATACTGCACATTAAAGATACTTCCTGTTCAACATCTATTTATTTACAAAGTCTTAAGAATATTTTATCTTAGAAGTGGAAACACTGGAACAACAAATTTAATGCACAATACAAGAAGTGGATCAAATAGAATATTCAAACTTCCAAAAGTTACAAAAAGTATTTTTAAACATTCTTTCCAATATATAGGGCCTAAGTACTTTAATCAATTACCACATGAGGTAAAAAGTTGTATAAACTTAACAATATTTTCCGGAAAATTAAAAGAGTGGTTATTTTTAAAACAAGATGTAGACTTTATGAATGTTTGCTTGGTATAAATTCTGTACATATGTCGAAACTAATTTTAATTTTTTTTTTCTCGTCTGTTGTTTTATTTTTCTTCTAAAAATTGTAAATATAAGTAAGTATACTATGTGAGAAATGTTAAGTTGAACTGCAGTACCACCTATTATAGGAATATAATCTGTACATATATTAGTTATTTTATAAGTAAACCAAGCGCCACAGAGAGTGTCTTTGGATGTATCGAGACTGGACTCATTTATCATTTTTGTACTGTGTATTTATATAATTAGTTTAAGGATGTTGTAAATTTGTTTATATTTAATAATTCTCACTGGCCACACATACTTGTAACTGTGGTCAGTTATTTCCAAGGACATATTATGTTATATTCATGTAAATTAACGAATGGAAAATAAAATTAGATTTGACTAGTAAACTCTAGTCAAATCTAATTTTTCATACTGGCTGAAATATTTCCAAAATTTTTGTATTTACATTTTTACACCATATGTTATTTTAATATTAATTATAACAAACAATGTGTAAATATTTATTTGTGGAGTTGCCTGAAGATGAAACCTTTGGTTTCGAAAGGCCTCGTCCAAAAAATAAACAATTTGGAAAAAGTAGTGTTTTTATTAACATTTAATAATATTTAAAAAAATTATTATTATTATTATAGTTAATTGAAGTTTATGGGGAAAACTGCATATCTGTTCAACACGTTTGGAAATGGTGTAGAGAATTCAGTGAAGGCCGCATGGAAATTCACGATGAAAACCAAAGTGGACAGCCTTCAGTTTCAGATGGAGTTTTTCAAAAAGTTGAGACAATATTGCTTGAAGATCGGAGAATCACCATTCACAGGAACCACAGTAAACTCTGACAGATATTGCGACACAGTAAGAAAACTGAGACGCGCGATCCAGAACCGCCGCAGAGGAAAATTGTCCAGTGGTGTGAGGCTTCTCCATGACAACTCTCGACCTCATGTCTCACGTGAAACTCAAGAACTGCTGACAAATATTGGTTGGACTGTTGTGCCCCATCCCCCCTACAGCCCAGACCTAGCCCCAAGTGATTATCACTTATTCCCAAAATTAAAGGAACAATAGGGTGGCCAACACTTCAGTACCGATGATGAAGTCAAGGAAGAGGTTACTCGATTCCTTAAAGGATTGGCGGCAGAATTCTACAACATGGGGATAGAAAAGTTGGAGCATCGTATACAAAAGTGTTTGGATAGAAACGGTGATTATGTGGAAAAATAGTTTAACTTTTAAGTTTTAAATTGATGTATAACACTAAGTAGAAATATAGAGCTGTCTATTTGAAAAAATCATGGGAACCTTATTTTTCTAATACCCCTCGTATATCTTTCTAAAGGAGCAAATTAACAAGTAAACTAAACTCTTTGAGGTTATTGTTGTTTTGAAACATAGTGATCAAACTGAAGCAACTAACTACTGGCCAATTTCTCTGATTTAAACATTTTCCAAAGTATTTGATAAAATTGTGCTTTATTGTTGTCTTGACTTCCTTAGACAACTTTTTATTGGCCAACATCATTGATTTACTAGAAACAAATCAACATAAACTGCAGGCACCGCAGCAAAATGGTTTAGGAGCTTCTTAACCAATAGAGAGCGGGGATAGTCGAAAAATTAAACATTCTCAACATAATCAAGTGTGGCAAATTAGATCCTGCCCTTTGCCACTTCTAAGGGGTATTCTGCAAGAATATGTACTGGGGTCTGTTCTCTTCACACTTTTTACCAATGACCTTCCTAAGTATTTAGAAGAATTTCCCTCAATTTTGTTGCATACAGATGATAAAGTCACTTTGATGATTTGAGGTTGTCCCCAGAGGTCGCAGCATAATCACTACAACACTTTCATCTTCTTGTGCACCGACTAGCTCTGTATGATGAGAAACCCTCATACATGGGACTAAACCTATGGAATCTTTTGCCAGAAGACTTAAAGAAGTGAGACCCAAAAATTCATGACTGAAGGAAAGAAGTGACTGCTACAATATCTCTTGTACATTAATATTGAAGAGTATCTTGGAAGAAATATATAATACAATAAAACAGAAAACCAATTAAACTTTGTAAGTAATAATAATTTTCATTATTAGTTTAATAATGCTGTTAAAATACTCCACGGATTTGTAAATAAAGAATTGTCTATTGTCACGTAACTATTGCTTGCATATAATTGATAGAAAACTCCTTAAAGTCTATTATTGAATGTGATTCATGGTGATAATACATTTTTGACAAAAATTCTTAACTTTTTCATTGCCTATTAAATTATGAAATTGGTAGTATTTTCAATTTTTTTAGACTGGTGTAATTTGTTTTCTTCTTGAAACAATGTAAGTTGGGATGCCCAGTTTGTACCTCTTAATATTACAGCCATGCCTTTCACTTTGTTCAGGGTGAACAGGCTAGTGTTCCTTAAAATATACATAAGTTTCACCATATACTTGTCATAATCTTGAATTTAAAGTTATTCCCTACAGGTCTCTATAACTTAAGGAGACAGGTACGTCCAAAAAATTTTTTTTACAAATTTTGTTATTTTGCATTTATTATTCCTTGCCTTTTCCTGAATAAAATGATACCAAATACATGCACTTTACATAATTATTTCATAGTGTAAAAGTTAATTTACGTAATTATTGCAAGGGACATTGAGCGTGAAGTCGCCATGAGTTGTAAGGGTGGAGTCATGGTCGCTATTAAAAACAACATTGCATCAACCCGGCTATTGTCTGGTGTGAGCAATATTGAGCATTTGCATTGCCCTTTAAGGGCATTTCCTGGCTCCTAGTAGTTTGCTATATCCCTCCTCAACAGCATGTGTCCAGTTACGACAGTCTTCTATCGTCCATTGAAGAGGTGTCTACAGAACATGAATTCCACGAAATTATTGTAATCGGGGATTTCAACTTACCCGGTGTGGATTGGGCAGATCCTCTAAATTGTGTTCATACTCCTGCCTCCAGAGTGATGCTATCTCTCATGGAGCTATACGACCTTCAACAAGTTAATTCTATTTACAACGGAAGAGGAGTCCTATTGGATCTAGTTCTATGCACAAATAAAAACACTATCGTATCTCTAGAAATTGATGCGCTTCTGCCTGCGGAGGAGAGGCACCACCCTCCACTGTCCATTATCTTGCACTGCAGCAACAGAAACACCAAGGGTTGCACCACCAAACACTTTAAGCCTGACTTTAAGTGATACAATTACATTTTCCTTTTTAAAAAGCGTTGCTAAACAATAGTGCATAACTATTAATCAATTAAAAGATGCAATCTTTGGGAAACTTACAATTCCCACTCAGTCGTAGACTTCAAAGCCATCCTGAGTTCCACTGATCTCAATGAAGCAACGGAAAAAACGACATCAAATCAAAGGAACCTCAAGGGATGTGCGAACTGTTCAGGGATTTTTTCTCCTCAGTGTATACGAGGCCCACGGAGATATTTATACCTGTTAGTGGTGACCACTTTGGAAACTCCCATTTTTTCAAGAATCTCACACCAAGAAGTATTGAGCAAGCTGAGGAAGCTCGATGAGACCAAAGGATGGGGCCCTGATGAAATTCCCCCGATGGTTTTGAAACATTGCGGTGGTCTGTTGGCGGGGCCAATTTGTGATCTTTTCAATGCGTCACTGTCATCTGGTGCCTTCCCAGAATCTTTAAAATTAGCCTATGTTGTTCCCCTCCACAAAAAAGGGGCCATTGAAGATGTTGCTAATTATAGACCAATCTCGATTTTGCCAGCTATTGCCAAAGTTTTTGAGGGCCTCTTTCTTGACCGTTTAAAGCATAAACTGGCTGGCTTAATCTGCCCACAGCAGCATGGTTTCATGAGTGGGAGGTCTACTGTGTCGAACTTAACGTTATTTCAGTCCAAAATACATGAGGCCTTCACCGTCAATAATCAGTTAGATGCCATATATGTGGATTTCTCCAAGGCTTTCGACACGGTAGACCACACACTAGTTTTGAGAAAATTGCTTGATCAAGGATTTGGAAGCACGGAAATTAAGTGGCTGACAAGCTACCTCTCAAACCGGCGTTCATTCATCAAGTTTGCTTCGGCCACTTCATCAGAATTCATTTCATACTCTGGAGTTCCCCAAGGATCGCTGTTGGGACCCTATCTCTTTTCACTCTTCCTAAATGACCTTCCTGAAGCTCTACAATGCGACTCACTTCTGTTTGCTGATGATGTGAAACTGTTTTCCATCGTATCCACTGAAGAGGACTGCCTACAAATCCAGGAAGATCTTTGTGCGATCGACCGCTGGTGCGAAGAGAACAAAATGAAACTCAACACTAAGAAATGCCAAGTGATGACCTTCCATCGGAATCTCTCCCCCTCCCCCGTTGTCCATGAGTACGATATACGCAGTGAGCCCTTAACTCGTGTACTGCAGGTAAAAGATCTTGGTATTACATTAGTACCTTCACTGAATCCTGAGTTGCATGTGCGAAACATTTGCAGCAGAGCAAACAAAATGCTTGGATTTGTCTCCCACTTCTCAAAAGGCTTAAGTGACACGGCTTTAAAAACTTATTGTGCTTTGGTACGCCAAATCCTTGAATATGGCTCTCCAGTGTGGAACCCCCACCAGAAGTTTCTCATAGATGAACTAGAGACTATTCAAAGAAGATTTATTCGAATAGTGGGTGTCAGGAGTGGTCTTCTCTATCGTCAGGTTCCCATCGGGGAAGTGTCTCGTGATCTGGGACTCCTGCGGATCGCAGATTCTCCGCTGACGTTGTACTGCTGTCAAAGATCCTTAACGGCAAGATCGACTGTCCCGATATGCTGAGCCAGATCCTCTTCAGGACCTCTTCTGCCACTCACTCCAGAGACCTGTTCGCTAGGCAGCAACATCGCACCAAACTATACGATGTACCGACTTCAGAGTTCTGGTAATAGCGTCGCCGACATCGTTGACTTTTTTGTGGACAGTATACCAGTGCTCAAGAGGAAGATCGCCGGTCTGCATGTGTTATCTGCCTAGGAGTTGCACAATGAGGGAAGACACTCGTTCTTACACTTTACCTGTACGTCTCTCATTGCTATTATTTATATATTGTCTTGTTAATTCTTGTCTATTCTTGTTTATTCATGGTTTTATTCTCATTGTTTCGTGCAAATTTATTGCTGTTATTGTTCGTTGTTTTCCATAGTTCAAATCACGGTACACTAATAATTAATTACGTTATTGTCATTCATAGTTTATATCCGTTTCGTCACTTAAATAGTTTATTAATCGTTATTGCTCTATTTGTCACTGTGGTTGTTTACTTTCATTGTTTAATTATTGTTCAAAACTGTAAAAATGGAGATGTCCGTTGAAATGTAAAATAAAAAAGTAATCGCTTTAGACATTTCTTACAATGCACTGTACAATAAAGTAGTTGGCTGTGGGCATTTTTCAATGCTCTTGTGTTGGCTAACCTGTTTTCTTTTATCTGAGCCTGTCTGTTCTCCAAACTGTCGCGTTCGTTCTACCAACACTACCAGCCATATTGTTTGTTTACTAACAAAAGTGATTGTTGATTGATGTTGTGAGTAGTGTTTACAGGTATATTATATTTTCTTTGTGAGTTGTGTTATTGAATCAAATGTGATGCCTAGAATAAGGAAATTTGGGAAGAGGAGAAAGAACAGTAGTAGCCCTAATGTAAGCCAAGAAGTGAACAGTTCTAAACCTAGTACTTCTAACCTTAGCCCAACCAAAGACACTTTTCCTAGGCCTAAACTGAGCTCTTCTAAGAAGAAACTGCAGTAATTGAGTATGTGTAGTGATGACAATGATTATTATGATACACCCAATGCATTCAAAGACGGTAATGTTATTGTAAATATTAGGATTCTAAGTAAAGCAATTGGTGAATTTGCGAAATGTAAACGTTGTTCAAAAGAATTGTCGATTGAACTTTCGGAAGACATAGGCATGCGCCGAGGAATAGTTTCCAAATTAAAACTGTCCTGTAATAATTGTAGTGCCAAAAAACAGTTCATGTCCTCAAAACTTACAGAGTCTAAGTTCTATGAAAATAACCTTAGGTTAGTTTATGCTTGCCGAAGTATCGGCAAAGGGTCGGGCGGCAGCCCAAACATTCTGCTCCATTATGAACTTACCTAAACCTCCTGCTAGATAAAACAGGTATGATAAACAGCTGTATAAATGCATAAGTGAAGTAGCTAATGAATCAATGAATAATGCTATTATGCAAGCTATTGCAGAAAATGATGGGGACAATAAAATAAGTGTAATTTTTGACGGAAGCTGGCAAAAGCAAGGATTTTTATCCTTGAATGGTGTAGTAACTGTTACTAGCTTGGACACAGGGAAAGTTTTGGATGTTCATTGTATGTCCAAATACTGCTTTATTTGTAAAGGAAAGGACATTGGTAACCATGAAGGCTGCCAAGCTAACTACAAGGGAACTAGTGGGGGCATGGAAATTCAAGGCGTTGAAGTATTATATGACCGTTGTAACACAGTGAGTAATCCTGCCATGTACACTAACTATTTAGGGGACGGTGATAGTAAATCATTTGCAGTGGTGAGCCAGAAGAAACCCTATGGAGATAATGTAGAGATAAAAAAACTGGAATGTATTGGTCACATCCAGAAGAGGATGGGCACCAGACTGCGCAGACTTTGTCAAAAAATGAAAGGTACGGTGTTGGAAGATGGAAAACCCCTTGGCGGTAAAAATCGGTTAACAGACAATGTAATAAATGAGCTACAGAGCTATTATGGCCAAGCTATTAGAAATAATAGTGACAATATTGAGAACATGAAGAAAGCAGTATGGGGTACTTTTTTCCACAAGGCTTCAACCGCTGAAAAACCTTTGCATGGACTTTGTCCTACTGAAACAACCTCATGGTGCAAATACAATCGAGCAAAAGCCCTAAAAATTGATTTACCAGCACCAAAAAAGTTTTACCAATGGTCGTCATGGAAACTATAAAACCAATTTATAAAGATTTAGCTGATCCCAACTTGCTTAGAAAGTGCTTGCACGGCAAAACTCAGAATCAAAATGAGTCATTTAATAATCTGATTAGGTCGAGGATACCAAAAAACACATTTGTAGGCCTATCTACTCTAAAGATTGGAGTACTTGACTCAGTTATATCTTATAATGAGGGTGTCCTTAGTAAAGTAAAAGTACTACAGAAGTTATGTGGCAGTTGTGGACCAAACAGTGTTGTTGGACTAAAATCGCAAGATCAAGTTCGTGTGTACCATGCTGAAAAACAACTACAGGAAATTGAAAAAAGGGCTTCTCAAGCAAAGATAAATAGGAAGAGGAGGCTTGTAGAAAATGAAGAAGGCTCAGATAATCCAGATTATGACCCTAGAGCTTATTGAATATAAGTTGTTTGTTTTGAATTGCATAGAAATACGTAATTTATTTTTAAATGTGTTTTTCCGAAAATACACATTTTCCGAACGTTGGTACACTTTTTTCCTAAACTAATGGTCCAAATTCAAAGAAATTTTGCATAGGAGTTCTTTATAACATAATAAACAATTATAAGGTTTTATAGAAATATATTTCAAAAAATAGTTTCTTAAAAAAATAAAGTTTCAAAATTATTCGATTTTTTTATAGCTTTATAAAAAAAGTTGTAAAACACAAACTATAGTTAGGAAAAGTCTATAACACCTTATTTTTGTCAATATTAGTCATTGCAATAAGCACACCAAATTTCAAGCCCTTAGGTCAAATACTTTTTATTAAAACGGTACCGAAAAATAGCAAATTTAACATTGATAGCATAGGGACATACCTATCCCCTTAAGCCAAGAATTCTTTTTTTCTTATTTAGATTTAAATTATTTGTTAACTCTATATAGAAAGTTACCATATGAGCCATTCTTTTTAAATCATTCTGAATTGTATTTATTTGTAATAATAGTTAGTAAATATAAAATTTAAATACTGAATACTGGACTATTCAGTCATTGCCAAGACTTTCAATTTCTCCTAGGGAATTGCTTAATATTTTTATAAATGCATCATATGCGCAGAATCCCTGACGATCTTGAGGAATGGCAAAAAAAAACAGAATGACACTTCATTGATTTGAATGTTGAGTTTAGCTCCAGTTCACCTTCCTTTTTATTGCAGTGTCGTATCTGATACTATCTCAAGACTCGTGGAATCTGGATTGATGTAACATTGGAGAAGAGTCAAGTATTTAACCTTGTGGACTCCTAAGGCATAATGCTTTACTGGTGACCTTGATGGAGTAATCAAATTCCCTAAATCCAAGCGAGCTTTTTAAATTGTAATCTATTGTGCAGCTATGACATTTTTTTAATGTTAAACCATCAGTCTCCATAATTTGAAGCTTAAACAATGGAATTCATTTCACAAGACACTATTGAATGCTTATGGTAATAAATTTTCAAGGCTATGAATATAATGAATCTATTATAGAATTAATAAATACTGCATTGTGTACAATTTTGTTTAGGGGGTTCCAGCTCATTCTGCAGCAAAACAAAGCTAACTCACTCAAAGTCAATATCTGAATATGTTAAGTATGTTAACATTGCATAAATATGTTGTGAACTGAAAAATTTATATGATGGTGTTAAAGTAAATATAATTTTTCATTATCGAGCAGTTTCAAAACATCATGACAACACACTGATTCCAATGTGCCGTCAAAACACAACACAAGCTAAGCTTCGAGTTGAGCATTCCTGGATATTAAGTCCTAGAAAATCGTATGTTACGCTATTGCTAAACCGACTTCTTTCGTACTACTTAATATAGTTGTTACTATCTATAAAAGAAACAATAGAAATTATTTCAATAAGATTTAAATACTATATTTGTATATTTGTTGAAGGCGGGCTATATAAAGTCATTAACAGTTGAATCGTTTATTCATAGAATGTACAAAATGAAGAAATGGAATTATTAGTGACTATTACTATGATTTTTGTTCTGTTTTACCAGGCTTGTACTTCGTCCTAATTCCATCATTGTAGCCTTCTCTGTTTCTTGCTAGCTCCACGGCGAAGAACTGTATTCTTGTAGTGAGAATGGAATTCGCTTCCGTGTACTCTCCATCCGAGTCTAGTCGTATCAATGTTCCAAAACTATAATCTTCGACGCAATTTTTAAATTTTTCACAAAATGGTCTCCATTTCTGTAAAAAACAATTTAAGAGTATATAGAATATAAATTAAAAAAAAATTAAATACCTTTGATAAAATTTAAATGAAAACAAGTTCAAATTTTTGAGTTTAATAATTCAAAAATAACAAAAAAAACAATACATTTACACAATAGGTCTTTAGAATATTTATATATATAAATATACAAACATAATATACTGTTTCATCATCTTACCTAAATAGGGTGCTAAGTTGTTGGATAATAGGAAAATATAGTCAAAATCAAGCTTAAGATGTACGAATTGAATTTTATTATAAAATTACTATTATAAAAATATTTTTATTTCATTTAAATAGTAATGCAATGTATTGCCTCTCCAGAGTGTCTAATCTATCTGACAATAACGCTATATATATCTAGGAAGAAATATCAAATTCCCTGAGCTGTTAATAAATTAATGTTTAAATATCATTAACCTATTATTTAGTATAAAATATGGTATAAACCTTAATATAACTTTTACATTAGTTTAATTGGCTGGTGGAATTTTCTATAGTATAACAAGAGGCCGTTGGATAGATCCCGATATGATGCAGCAGGTCCAATCGCATTCTTAGGTTGCTTATTATTGTAAATTTTTGTTGCTTTTTCTAAACTTTTGGTGTTATACAGTATATATAATTGTTATTTGAGGTTTTAGGTATTTTAAGTTTAATGGTCTTAAGTTTGTAATTATTAATGGTAAACTTATTATTGGCTGATATGTATTGACTTGAACAAAAAATTGAATGTTCAACTGTGTGAATAAAGATTCAACTCAATTTAAATCCCCTTTGGTTAAACCTGGAAGAGGCAACTATCGGATTTACGACGGTTTTTCCTTGTTTTGAGGAGGTAACGATAGTTTTTCTGGTGATCAAGTTTTAATTTAACTCATCACACTACACTGCACGCCAATATGTCAATGAAAAGTTGAGATTCTGAACTTTCGTTTTCGTATATAAAATATAAGTGATCATTCTTTATTTGGCTAAGAATAGTAAAAGAAAAACTACAATAATTTGTTAAAGTTTAAATTTACTTCAGCAGTAATTATGCCAATGCTAACTGATGACGGACAATATACATCATTGGTAGCATATATGTAAAAATAAAATATTTTACATTTTGTTTTTCAGTTGAATATTATTTTGAAATATATGGTGGCACAAAAATACCTGTTCTAAAACTGAATTACCAAACTTTATGGTACATCACGGTAAAGGCACAAACAAAACAAAATGCCAATATAATGGTGTGAGTTGGGACTGCACAGGTGTCGTAGGCACATTGTGATGAGTTACAATTAATTTTTGCAATTTAGGATAATTCAAATAATATTGGCAGTTAATCTTTGAATTGTATTTTATATACATATTGTCATTTCTAACCAATCCATCTGATTTGCCTTTAAAATCAGCTATCAATAAATTGGATAAAACAGAATGTCAGATATGCAAAGGTTGGCCATTGTGTATCATTTTACAGCTGTCTGCCGTTTTGTAGCGAAAGAGCTGTTTGGAACGTGATAACATTGGCATGGCAGTTGAACGCAAAGTGGTATCAAGAGGTTAATTTAGATTTGAAGAAGTTTGTTAATACTGATAAAAAAATTACGTTTTAAATAAATTTTAATACAACTCAAATGTAAATCTTGTTTAATTATTTTGAGGTAATGAAACAATTTGATGTTTCCTTCATCTATATACATAAAATGAATGTTTGTGTGTATGTTCTTTATAGACTCAGAAACTATTTCACCGATTTTGATGACATTTTTTGTGCGTTTTCAGTGGAATTCGAGAATGGTTTAGATTCACAATTTGGTCCAATTTAAATAGTTTATTTAATTAATTTTTTAATTATAAATTGTTGTTGATGTTGGAGTGTTTTATATTGGATCTGACAGACTGCGCTACGACATGTAATACAAACCGAACTGATACTTAACAGCTGTTAATACTTTCAGCTGAAGTTCATCAAAGAGGAAAAAACATTTGTTTACATTTAAAATTTAGAAAACTTTTATTGTAAAGTGCTTGATCAGTAGTGTAATGCAGGTTGCATAGAAGACGTCATTGCCTAATTTTAAATTCAGATTGCACCAATGATCAATAAACTATCTAATGCAATGAAAATACTATTAAACGCTATTATGAAAACAACCTTATTGTACAAATCCGTGAATGTTTGCACATAAGGTAATCGAATTCGGTTACATCGAAGGTAAATGAAAAGAGCCGAAAGAAGACACTTTATGATCGAAATTGGGTTTCTTTGATACATTTTCTTGAAGGCACACTCCTAAATAATACTGGAAATATCTTAGACAGAAAATTAATTTTAACAGACCGAATTTGATTCTTTATAACCTAATTTAGTTTACCGAGATTCATCCATATACATTAATTGTTCTGAATAACTTATCAACACCTAGCAAAAACCACGAAAGATGGAGGCAGGAATATGGTACATACCTTCATAATGCGCCCAAGAAGCTCACGAAGGAACGACTATCAATTATCTCAGCAATGTTTAGAATGTGATAGAAAAAGAATAAGTGAATATAGTGTACTGTTTTCAACGGGAAATTGCGTGAGAAGCCGCGGGCAACTGCTAGTATTAAATAAAATATAATTACTTTAAAATTTTAATGTTATAGGCTATAAATAAAAACTATTATTATAAAGTAATCATTGCTACTTATTCATTGTAATTATTGAATCCCAGTATCTATTACAAACCCAGTGCAACTCATACCCATTACATGAACCATGTTCTTACCTCTTTTCCCTCTGCACTTTTCATTTCATCTTCATTCAGAACTTTAACATCCATGTTAGGAAATTCGTCTCGGAATGCTTTGTAAATTGCATCATCATTTGGAGTTAATCGAAGAAGCCTTGGATCTACGGAGCACAATATCTGAAAAAAATAAAATGTGATTCTAATTAGGCAAGAAGAGAAAAAGAATATGTCGATCCTTGGGAGGGACGACATAGTCAAAATCATCAAACTATTGTACTTGACTCAGTAGAATATAAATAAAAGATTACAAAAACTTCACAAAGAACATTTCTTTAATAAATTAAGATCTAAATTAACTTCTTATCATTCCAAAAATCAACAAACTTAACATCCCTCTTCGGTGAATAATTAGTTTTTATGATTCATTTCCAGAAAATGATTTAAACTACTAAAACATAGTTAAAATTTAATTCAGAACTAACATCACAAAAGAGGAAGAAAAAAATTGTTTTGCTTATATACATGCTTTTGAAATTTAGGGCATGGTCAGCACTCGCACTAAATGGGTTAATTACAAAATACTATGTTATTAATTAATTGCTAAAATATTAATAAACATGATACAACTAAAATATATATTTTACATCAGTTACTTACATTAAAATATATTTCTGCATGTTCATATGCTTTGATTGCCCACATTGCTTCAACTGTTGGCTGAAAAACATCAAACGTATTTAGTGTAAAACCTCTCTGATGACGTGCTGTATCATTAAAATAGATTTTACTCTTCATTCAAAATATTACATTATCCCTGGCTAACAGGGTCAAAATTCCAAGAATCCAGAGTTAACATCAATGAAACAATTCCACATTATTTTATAGTAATTTACTTTAGTTTTATCTGTAGTAATAATGGTAAATATTAAGATCAGCGACTACCGCTCCGATCGCCGTAATTTTTTGCATACTAACACAGGTTAGTTAACATAATTTCACAAAAAAAAATAGTAAGTCCCGATTGTCGCTAACATATAAAAACCCGTTTTTCGGCAGTACAAAACACATAAATAACAAGATTTTCGACTATCAAACTAAAAACAATGGCCGACCATGGTCGTTTTGATGAGTTGACAGTAGTCACGTGACAAACAGGAAAGTTTCCGATTGGCCGGGCGGATCACGTGACCGATAGGACGGCTTCGATTGACTGCCAGACGTCAACAAACAAACCCACATGGACAAGGAATAATTAGTGAAGTTGAAATCGAGTTGAGACAAGTGCCTCCGGCCATCAGCGCGAAGCAGCACCAAAGAAAGAAAAACATCCCTCGAGATAGTACCTATCAGTAAAATATCAAATTCTTGAGGGGCTGATCAGAAATATAAATTGAATTGTAATGGAAAGGCAATTATGTACCGTGTAAATCCCAGAAGAAAGAGTTCACGCTTTCCTCGAGGCAGTGGCGGCGTTGTACCCCCCAAAATACCATTAAGGTAATACAATTTGTTTAATTTTAATTAAAAAAAATTTTTTTCTATTTATTTTTGAGGTGGGGGGGTAAACGGCCCCGGCGACAATCGGGACCGTTTTTTTTTTTGTGAAATTACGTTAAACTGTGTTAGTATGCAAATAAATTACGCCGATCGGAGCGGTAGTCGCTGATCTTAAGATTTACTGTAATAATTCACAGGTAGGCTATGTAATTAACTCACTTTGAGGTCCTATGTGGATTATTAATTATTTTGTTAATTTGTGGCTATATTGTATATATCAACTATATAAAACAGTTAATATATACAACTGACTAGTAACAATTCATAAAGGAAAAAGCAACAGTGCTGCAACTACAAAAAAGAAACACAGGAAAAATAAATTGTTGATTTAAATATTAAATCTGAACTATAAAACTACATAACAATCATATAGTACATGATCCTATCCCATATAATACATCAAAACTTGCTACCTTTAAGTTACAGGTTATATTCCATAATAAGCTTTAAACGAGAAGCTTAACGAGAAGCTTTAAAAGAATACGGGTAAAACAGCAGAGAGATTTAAAAGATATAGTTTAAATTGCGGAAAATGTTTACTTTAGTCACGTTACCTAAAACAATCTATAACCACTTATAACAAATAGTTAAAATAGTATACTTTCATTTCCAGAATGACTTTTTAGCTGATAACCAATTATATATTGTATAAAAACTATTGATGTACTTGAATTTTAGTTTGTATCCCAATTAGTCCATCGATCTAGGGAACCAGGAGGAATTATGGTTAGAGTATTTAAAAAGTGTTTTGTTGGTCTATCAATAGATTAGGTATACTAATTTTTATTTTACATAAAGCAACTACTTAGAATGATTCTTTACCAATATATTGGTATAAATTATGGGCAGAATACCTACGATAAGTGGACCCAGTTTTTAACCCTTATAACGTCACAGACGGCGTATGGCGCATAGACAAACTATCTCCAAACGGCAAAGACGCGGTACGGCGCATCGACACAAAACTGCGTCTATAGCAAATTTAAGTTCCTTTTAAATCCGATCAATGTCACTAACGGTATGCGTCAACCATGTGTGTTGGTTATTGACCTATGCCAAGCGTCAAAATATAGCTGTCGTGTTACATTGTTTGAAACAATAGACGCGGTGTCTAGACACTCTCCCCGCCACACGGCACAGACGCCGTACAGCGCGCGCTTTTGTTTGCAGTTTGGCTTCAGGTAGTGCGTGTCTAACTATCGCTGAGTCGGTTTCCTTCGTCGTTTTTTCTGTTTATATGGTTTTTTTATTTTTTATTTTATTATATATAATTTATTATAAATATAATTTATTTTAATTATATTTATATAATTGTCTGGTAATGTTTATAGTTTAGCTAATAAAATTTTGTGTGCCTTTTATTTTGACTTTATTTATATCTACAATTTAATGTCCCATAAATATATGTACGTACAAGATAATTTTAAAATCTTTACTTTTTTATACTTACCATAATTATAGAAAGTAAAAATAAAAATGAACTTTACACATTAAAAATTTTTTTTAATATTGTGCCGTTTGCTGGAAGTCGTGAAAAGATATACTGACGTTATAAGGGTTAAATCGCTTATACAATCATCAATACTTTATATATCGGATAACAGAACTATCAATCAATATTAAACGTTGAAAATTGAAAACACTAAAATTACGTAATGTCATAAATAATAAACAAACCACAACTATTAATCAACTAATAACGATAAATTAAGACATACATAAAAAAAAAAGATGAAGAACACAACAAACATCTTGAAACCAAGAAAGTCAGTACATCATCAGTTAGTTTCATTTCCTATAGGTAACTAAACTATCTTTTGTTATTTAAAAGAAGTTAACTTACTTATAGAAAAAATTGTGTTTAAAATATAAAAATGTTTGGTAAATCTTAAGATCAGCGACTACCGCTTCGATCGCGTAATTTTTTGCCTACTAACACAGGTTAACGTAATTTCACCGAAAAAAAAAAAATAGTCCCGATTGTCGCCATAGCCGTTTACTCCCCCCCAAAAAAAATTAAAAAAAAATAAAATTAAAAAAAAACGTGACTGACAGTGCATTTATTCGTTTTTTGGTGTTATTAGTTCGTAGGGCAGTAGTCCAGGTACTACTTCTAGTATAAACTCGTCTTATCTTATCAGTGATAAACGCGCCCACTTATCTTTTGCCTGTAATGAAACCTGTGTTAGTGCTGTCTTGAGTTTTGTGTGTGTAAGCACTCATGGCGTGATCTGGGCTTGGACTTTGCAAGCTCGAGTTAATTTTTTTTTCTAAAAGAGCAAGCAGCGCGAAGCGCTGCGCAGCGGGCAAGCATCGCGTGATCTGAGTTTTGAATAGGCAAGCTAGGGTCTTTTTAGCGTGTGACAAGAACCATCGCACGCCATGTTAATAACTTCACTAATTATTCCTTGTCCATGTGGGTTTGTTTGTTTACGTCTGGCGGTCAATCGAAGCTGTCACGTGATCCGCCCGGCCAATCTGAAACTTTCCTGTTTGTCACGTGAATAGTGTCAACTCATCAAAACGACCATGGTCGGCCATTGTTTTTAGTTTGATAGTCGAAAATCTTGTTATTTATGTGTTTTGTATTGCAAACATTGTACTGCTGAAAAACTGGTTTTTAAATGTTAGTGATAATCGGGACTATTTTTTTTGTTGAAATTACGTTAACCTGTGTTAGTATGCAAAAAATTAAGGCGATTGGAGCGGTAGTAGTAGTACCCAAAATGTTACGTTTAATAGTAAAAAAATGACCACGTATTAAAAATAATATGTAAAGTCAAACTAATCAATCCGTGGCATTTCTTGGTCTAATGTCTGAGCCAATCACATAAGCCTAAGCCGTGGCAGACTACGAGTCAAATCAGATAGACGATTAGATCGCTTGCTAGTTGGAATAAACTATAAGCCAATTAAATCTATCCGTGGCGGTTAAGATATTGGTAAGTGTTGATCTTACGTAAATATCAACCAACAGTGGTTTTAGACATCCTAGGCCTTATAAATAAGTTAATAAAAACCCAAAATTTTATCCACTATTCATCCATGTTAGATTATCCATATATAACGTTTAATAGCACTCTTCATATACGGCTATATAAACATCGGAACTTGTGAAGAATTTATTGAATAAAAGATACTTAAAGGTTAACTTACATCATTTTCAAATTCTTCTGCCGGACGTGACAGCACTGAAGCCCCTGCAAGCATGCCTTCTCCGTTCTGAAAAATAGAACTTTAAATGAAAAATCTATGATTAACCTCAAATAATCACTACTCAACGATAATAAATGAATAAATATTTACCATTACTCTCTCTAATGTTATAGTATTGTATTTACTCCACGAAAATAACGTACAGAAACAAAGAAGAACGAAGATAAAAATGATAATGGCAAAGCAGTTTTTACCATCTAGAGTAATGTTTACAGACTAGCAATGCAGAACTAAAATTCTCTCTACAGTCAGTCATATAAAAAAAAATCAAAACATATTATAATATAAACTTTTTAAATCTCTCAATATACAATGAAATCATATATATTGAAATCACTTACTGAAATAAAAAAAAACAAGATATAAAACTTCTATATTTCGTGGGAGTATACAGTACCCACATCTTAAGCAAAATAAGAATATTAAACGAACAAGAAACACAACAAATAATAAGAAAATAACCATAAATGTAAATACGCAACCAAAACATTCAAATACCCAGGTGGCATTCATTAGTGGCACGGAAGGAAATTTGGAAAAGTTACTTTTATCTTAAATTTAAACCATTTAGGTATTTAAATTTTAGAAGTAAACTGGTGGGCTTGTTCGAGATTTTGTAATTTCAACCTATTTAAATTTTCTTAGAAGACATTAATCCCTTTAAGATCATAACACAAGTAAGTTGCAATCCAAGATAAACAGGAAAACCAATGTTCATGTTTTTAATTTTCTAGTTCCCAGAACCCTACATAAGAAAACCGCTGATTAACAAAACAAAAATAAGTTTTTTTTTTTTTTTTTTTTTTTTTTTGACTTTAATTTATTTACAATCTGTTTATATACAACAAACAATAAGTAAATTTGATGATAAATCTTAAGGACATGGTTAATCAAAGTTCATTAACCTTAATTAACATAAACATTTAAGAGATTGTTTCATCTTTAAAATCGATCAGCTAAGTTTAAGAAATCATGTCTTTTTAGCCGAAATTGATGGTCACTGTTGTCCAGCAGATTAATAGCCAAGTAGTTAGGATGAGAGTTTAATTTGTTTTGATACTTGATGCAGAACTTTGGAATTTCTTCAGTAACAAAAGGGATATTCGTGTCTCTGTGAATGACTTCATTACGAACATACCATGGGGCCTGTAATATCTTTCGGAGAACTTTAGATTGGAAACGCTGTATAATTTCAATATTTGATGTAGAAGCAACTCCCCACAGTTGAATTCCGTACGTCCAGATGGGCTTTAGAACAGTCTTGTACAACAACAGTTTGCTTTCTATTGATAAATGGGATTTGTTTCCCAAAAAGCCAATTTAGTTTTGAAAATTTTGAATTTAATTGGAGCCTTTTGTTCCATATGTGTGGTTTCCAAGTCAGCTTCCTATCGAGATGTACACCCAGATACTTAGCTTCATTTCTTTGAGGAATTTGAATGTTGTTTAAAAAACACTGGTGGACAGGTGTCATGTTTCAACGTAAATGTGACGTGAAACTGATTTAGTTTCATTCACTTTAATTCTCTCCAAGTTTTAAGCCAAACTGTGATAGAATTTAAGTTAGTTTGTAGAATTTGTGATGCTACAACATGGTTTGGAGTGGGATGCCAGTACGGCAGTGTCATCGGCGAATGTTGCTGTCAAAGAATTTGATTAGTTGGAATGTCTGCAGTGAAAATTAAGTACAGCACTGGTCCTAGTACACTTCCCTGAGGTACACCAGAATTTATTTCATTCAGATCTGAAAGACAATCATCAAACTTGATTTGAAAATACCTTCGTTTTCTAAATAAGATTTTATAATGTTGTAAACAGTGTGAGGTAGATGACTTTTTATTTTAAATAGAAGCCCTTCATGCCACACTTTGTCAAAGGCTTGACTCACATCGAGAAATGCTGCAGAACAAAATTTTCTTGATTCCAAATCTTGCCTTATTATATTAGCTACTCTATGGACTTGTTCGATAGTGGAGTGGTGCACTCTGAAACCAAACTGATGATTGGGAATTAAATTGCATTCAGTTATAAAAACCTGAAGTCGTTTTAAAAATAACTTTTCGAATAATTTAGAAGGTATAGGTAGTAGACTGATTGGCCTGTAGGACATTACTTCGTTTTGAGGTTTTCCTGGCTTAGGAACAACAATAACTTGAAGCCACCTTCCATTGTGATGGGAAGTATTCAAGCCTCAAAATAGCATTAAATACGAAGGTAAGAAAGAGTATGGCTTTCCTAGGAAGCTCTTGTAGTATCTTACCTGTTATTAACTCATAACCAGGGGCCTTTTTGGGATTAAGATTTTTAAATCTCATCATATATTTCAGATGGTTTAAAGGAGCCAATAGGTAGTGAGAGTTGGTTAGGTGAATCAAGAAACTCCTTTACAACATGTCTATTATCAAAGTTGTTATCTACAGGGTATGGTTTGAAAACATTACTAAAATATGCAGCAAACAAATCAGTTTTCTCTCTGTTACTTTTCGCCCAAGAACCATCTGGTTTAGATATTGGAGGAATGGGCACTTGCGGTTTCTTTGTGCTTTTTGTTACTTTCCATAAAGAATAGTCTGTTGCTTCAAGTTGGGGAGAGATTTGAAGTGAATTCTTGAAACCATATGTTTTTTAAGTTTTTTAAGCAAAATCTTTAACTGTCTTGATGCTCTGTTAAACATTGTTTTATCTCTTACATTTCTAGAATTTTTGCCATATTCTTCGTAAGCGAACGTTTTTGAGCAATGTGCTGCTTAATAAATATTGGGTAATTGATATTGCCACACGTTGTATTATTAAGTTCAGGCGTTGCACTCCAAGCAGATTTCTGAACAGTATAATTAAAAATTTCCACAGCGTTGTCTATTTCCTCTCTTGTTTTAAGTGATATATTAAGACTTAAACTGTCATTTAACGTTTCACGAAACTTCACCCAGTTTGTGCCTTTATTCGATAAGGACGCTGCCTTTTCTTTCAATACAAATGATGAACTTATTGATAGGATGACCGGAGAGTGATCGGACGACAAATCAAGAGATGAAACAGCCTCCATATAGTTAGGAGAAATACCTCCCGTAACAAAGAAATCAAGAAGATCTGGAATTTTGTTGGATCTGAAGGCCAATAGCTTGGTTCCCCTGTAGATACGTAACTCAAGTGATTGTCATTCATGCAATTTAACAAATTTCTACCTCTAGGTTAATCAACCTTGAACCCCACATGACATGTTTGGCATTAAAGTCACCACCTGCTACAAAACGAGGCCCTAAAGTTTCGAAAAATTCGTTGAATTGAAGTGTTTGGTAATATTGTGCCTCGGGGGGCAGTAAACACCAGAAAAATGTAAGTGGTCCCATCCAGTCCTCAACCACTATGCTTGTAGCTTGAATATGATCTTCTTGAAATCTAGGTAATTCATAATGTTTTATTTGTTTTCTGATTAGCACAGCGCTAACCTCCATGCGCCGTATTGTCAGGGTGGTTTGTAGAATAAAAAGTAAAATTTGGGATTTTGAAAAAATTTAAGTTTGTAAAGTGGGTTTCAGAAATTAACATAATATCTATTTTGTGTATTGAAATAAAAAGTTGAATATCTTGGCCATGTCGGGCCAAGCCATTGGCATTCCAGAGTCCAATCCTATAAAATCTATTCATTTTAGTTTTTGATATGACAGTTGTCAATAGGTTAATTAATGTACCTATTTGCTGGGCTTGTTGAGACATCATCATTTCGAACTTATTTAAAAATCCATCAATTATTTGATTCAGATTGTGATTTGCTTCTATATTTGATTGACCTGATGCCACTCTAGCATAAGATAAGGTTGGTGATACTGGTTGAGACTGATTACCTGTTGAATTTTGAGTACGAACAATATAGGTCTATCTACTTCTCGATCTTGCACTGGAGGAGGAGTGTCTTTTTTTAACGCTGGTCTTAGAGGTGGAAAAGCCTTTTTCTTAATATCTTTGTAAATAGAGCAACCTTTATAGTTGGCTGGGTGGTCACCACCACATAATACACATTTGGGAGGAACATTTACAGATTTATTACAGCTGCTAGTATCATGATCTGAAGCCGCATTTTACACAGCGGTTTTGGTACCAGCAGTAAAGCCTTTGTGTGCCCATATCTTTGACACTTTTTGCACTGCACCACATCATTACGTTTGTAAGGGGGCTCAAGTACAATTTTGGCATTTAGTAGGAATTCAATTTTAAAAATGTCTTTGTTGTTTGATGCTGGCTCTAAGTCTACAAAAAAAATTGACAGTGGATCTTTAGATTTGCTACTTCTAAGGTTCGACACATTCCTAACTTTGTGGTTATAAGCTTCTATAGCTGTTTTAATTTCCCCTGGGGTTTCCGTAGAGAAGTGCATATTCTTAAGCACTACTCTATAAGCTCTGTCACCCTTTATTTGGTATGTATGGAAGTTTACTTTCATGTTAGTTAAATGTTTGACTAATGCGCGGTAGGCTTCAATAGTATCAGTGTTAATTTTTACTTTATCTCTAGCTATGCATTTAAATGAATATGACTCTTTTTTAATTACTTGTTCAATGTTTACCATCATTTTACTTATGTTGACAATGTTGGGGACAAATATAGGTGGAGGCCTCACCTTCGTCCTACATTTGTCGTCATTCATCCGTTTCTTCTTCAGAGCCTAGGTTGGCGTTTACTCAGCATTTCAAATCTGTTGTGCAATTCAATAGGTCTAGCAGTTTTTGCAACGTACTCTGTAGGTCTACAAGGTTTCTTAACATCTGAAACGTTGGCTGTTGACAAATGTCTTTTTGTTTCTAGTTGTTTCGATTTGCCACTCGTTTTTGATTATTGACATCGTCATTAGAAATAGTTTTTTCCTGAAATGATGTTCATTATTTGCTTATTAGAACAATAATTGTGATCATTAGTTATGGTATCAAAATCCAAACAGTTTGAGTTGTTTGAAGGGGCAAATTTTAAGTTGTCCATTACCTTCTCACTTGAAAAACTACTAATAGTAAACAAACACTGAAAACAATTAAAGTTAACGGGTAAGGTTAGTTGTAGGAAAAGTACTGGAAAAAAAAGATTACGAAAAAAAATCTAAACATTTTTTATGTAAATTATGAACAAAAATGTTTTAAGAACTGTTTTATATAGTTTTTAAACCACTAATTGGGTAAAAAAACTACATTTTAAATTAAAATAAAGGACACAACACTAAAAATAAGTTAAACCAATAATAATATAACAAAAAAATGTTAACAATACCATAAACAATAAGTTTCAGCTGTGTGTACAATTTTTGTAAATGTTGACATAGAAATAACATTTTATTTAAAACAGGAAAGAGAATCATTTTCGATTAACTCGTCTGGTTGCCTTGATTTTAAAATTGTTAAATATCTTAAATATACATATATTAAATATTCTTATATAACGTAGAAAATAACTACTTCAAAAATAGGAGAGATATGACATACTACCCTGTGTGGCATAAATTAGCAATGGCCTAATGGTATCGTGTCGGAATTATTGGTTATCTGTATTCGCTCCTAAAATAACCTGTTCAGCACCAATGCGATCGTGATTCATTGAGAAAAATCCACTCGTCCCGCCCCTCAATATTTCTAAGAAACAATTTTTACTTACCATTACCAAAAAGCAAACCGTGTATAAGACATTGAAAGGCCTTCGACAAAAGAGAATCATGGCTTATTGATTTCGAAGCTGTATGGGTATGGAGTTGCTGACCCTCTTGAGTTGGTTTAAAGAATTTCTTACTGGTTTCCGCTTGAAAGTAAGATTACCCTTCTCTGCTATGAAGAATTTATTCAAACTTCAGTTGCGTCTAAGGGGTCACGCATTGGCCTTTATCTGTGTAACTTGTTTGTTAGATTATTCTTTTAAAATAAGAATACCAATATAATATTGATAGATTATAAGTAGCGCTACAAAGTTAATTCAATTCTGCCTGTGAGCAAAGAATTAGAGCGCTAATAGACGTTCAGCAATATTTATTTTAAAATGTAATGTCTTGAGATAACATAACATTTACTCGGTTGATACTGGCTTTTCATACATTATAAACTTATATGATTTTTGTAGATTTTGTGAGTGCATAAAATATACATTTATCATTTAAACTATAAAATAAGCCGTTAGCCTAAGAAAAGTTTATTCTTTCTATGTATGAGTGCCCTACTTGATGTTTCAATATATGATTGTAAGACCAAAACCTGGGGCAATACTCATAATTCTCCAATCAATTTTCACCATCCACGGACCCAGTTTCCTTAAGTATGGCTCTTTTTCGAATGTGTATAGGTAGCCTAATAGAAGTTTACAGTTAGTTAAAGAAACGCCATATTACGTGGGGGTTGATTTTATAGATATAAACACAGCAAGCTCGTTGATTACTCACATTGTCTGGATCGGTGATACAACATTTATCAAACCACAAGTGTGATTATGGCTGAAACCTTTGAAAAATAGCAAGAAAAATGAAAATTGACACCAGTATTGAACGTACTTTGCGTGTTAAATCTTTTATAGACTAATTCGGTAGCAAATAATAACTAGGATTTCCTTTTGTTTTGGAGCGCTTTAATAAAACTTCTTCTTTCAGAAGGTCATGCATATTTTATAGACTGCTCAACACCAATAGGAGTAACATTAAGAAATTCGACAACGTATCCGATAGTTTCGAGATCAGCTACCGCATTAGGACTGAAACTGAACGCTTTTCCAAACTCGTTAGCAATGATACATTTCACTTTTTATATCATTCTCTAGCATGTTTTTTTTAAGTGATAATATGAAAATTGGAGTTCACAAAAGCAGTTTGTCGCACGCCACATGTTCTAAACTTAGTGATTCAATACAATTAAGATCAACTGGAATAAAAGTTGCGGTATATCCACGAAATAGATTCAAAAGATCAAGAGATTTTACGAGTTGGATGCAGAAATAATGTTGAAGGTATGACCATTTTCTAAATTAAGTTTGATTCCAACCGCTTCAAAAGGAGAAATCCTGGGTAAAAATATACTATGATGACTATAATTTTGTTTTTATAAAAAGTCACACCTCCAGATGCACGAGTAACATTTCTGTCGTTCCTGAATATAGAGTAGACGGGATTTCAAATGCCCGTTTTGAATGAAATGAGTCTTAGTGACACAATCAATATCTATATTATGCCGGGTGACGGAAGATGCAAAACATTTTTCTTTCACTCAGAACCGTCCGAATTCCATTTAAGGGGGGTTAAACTTTGAATGATCGAGAGACTAGATTGAACCATCTGGGAACAACGCCTTAATAACGCTAATGAACTTTATCGTAAGTAATAAAAAAAACTACCTTTTTCTGGGAATCCAAGAGATGCTTTGATTCTCTCAGAGACAGAAAGAAAATAAGGAACTTTCCTTAATACTACATAAAGTTTCTTATCTTGTTTCGTTTGGCAAGTGTGATATTTAACATGAAATATAGCCATCATGACAAAAGGAATTAGACGCCTAAAATCATCTATCCTTTTAAGATTTAATTTAAGAGCCTTACCTTCAATTTCAGCGGAAATATCGTGCTTTATTTTAATTTTAATAACTTTAACATTTATTGATGATTGTTCAAGTAGTGAAGAAATGTGGGTGGAAATTTATATGGCTTAGAATGGGTATCAAAAGTAGGCCTAATGTCATCCATATTGCAATATAATTGTGTTCTGACACGAAAAATATATTTTGTTTACATGGTTGATCAGAGTCCAAAACATGTTTCTTGGATTGAAAAATGCTATTTCAACTTATCGATTTTCTTTTGTTTGGAGTGATGAACCCTTCGCCTTAACTCCCAGAATAAGTTACATTTTACGGTGATATATCGGCTCCAATATTTATCTGTTTGCAGTTTACTGTTCACATTTTACAAACCACAGGAGGCCCGGGGTTACGTTTATGTTTGATCAATGACGGCTTGACACATTTTACAATGATAACAATTATAACAAGGTGTTAGTACTTAAACCAAATGTCAAAATACATCAGTACTCACGAAATAACAAAAAGCTAACACAATTACTTATTGAAATAAGTATTTATTCCAGAGAAAATACTTAACCAATTTACTGTAAAAACTCACCAGCTGATTCCTGAAGAATCGTAATTCATCCATAATTTATCAAATCTTCATAACAGGTAGAAACTTTTCTTCAAAAATTATATTCATTTACATATTTGGGAAGAAACATTATAGTATAAATACAGATCTGCATGGCTTTGGTTTTTTAAGAGACATCATAACAGTGTTTTGAGTTTCAAAAACAACTAATGTTGTATTTTCTGCTTACGCATTTGAATTCCTCCGATGATCCTGCCACATGAGGAATCGTCATTGACACGAATATATTTTTATCTTCGATTTATGTCTTAGGATTTTTTCTACCTGCACACATTTGTGACTAAAGTTCCATCAAGTTTTTGATACCTGAAGAAGAGGATATATTCCAAACCTCGAAACGTAGCGTTAATGATAGCAAATGCGAAAACCTGTTGTCCTTCCATATCATCATCTGTAATAATAAACTCGAAACAAGGAAAGTAATGCCATGAATAGCGCGTTTAACAACAACGTTGACCACTCTCAATTCACTTAACTCCCACATTAGGCATTTATAGACCTGAATCGAAACAGCTTTCTAATGATAATCTTGACTGCCCTATTAAATAAACTATATATATGTCTGCTCAGCGATTCTCAACCAAGAGATCCGAACTTTACGAAGATAGGGTCATTTATTTTGTTTTTCCTGGTACATACGTTGTTTTCAGATCCACGTGCAAATGGGTTACAAGACTGAGGATCTAAGACTAAATTTTACATTTTCGTGTACGATCTCTTGTTTGCGGCACAAAAGTGTTGTCTTCGAATAACTGGATAAGGTGGAGCATATGGTCGTAGCGATGGGTCCTGCATCTAATCCTCGACTTTTGAATATTTGTCTAATGTTCCTGTGAATAGGTTCTTGCACTAGTTAACATCAAATCTTCCCAGTTAATTTTATTTTAATCACATTGAAATCTTTTAAAATTTTGGATAATTCCTAACAGTTTGCCTATTTGTATAAGACTGGAAAGTTAGGTAATAGAAGCTTTACGAATCTATAATTATGTGCAATGAGGTCAACCATCCACTATTCTCACACAACACATGTTCAATTACTCAATTCTTTCTCCTCAGGTATTTGATCTAAGCTAAAACCGGCGAATATGTGGTCCACATAATGTGAAATCTATCGCTCCAACGCCCTCAAGGGCTACTTATTTTCTTATGATAAATGGTTGTTCTCGGACCACAGTAGACCATGAAACTCTAGGTGCTTCTATTGCGTATTGGCATACGAGCTTATGGGACCTCTTCTTAGTGCAACATTACGGTTGATAGAAACGTCATCGTCGTACAAGTCCGATCAGCTCAAAGTCCAATGCTTTCAAACAATTTCATTTTGGCCTTTTATAATAAAATCAACTTCCTTGTAGAATCGCATACACTAAATTATTACCTAATTAATTTTGTTTCTTTAACATATTTGTATTTCACGGTGAACATGACTTTGATATTTTACAACGTTCAAGATGGTGACGTTCGAGAAATCCAATGTAATACGTGTCATAAGAAAGGTTTTGGAAACCCTAAGGAATTTAAAAACTGTTATAATATATTTGCATTTTTGCTGTATTGAATTGTTAACTATTTTGCTTCGTGAAGCAAATAAAACATAGCTTTTGAACTCTCGATTTACTTACAACTTTTTTTTCTTATCGGTTTTAGATGATTCTTATACAGTATGATAAAACTTTTTGTGGGGTACATGATAACATAGCGCGAGTTTAAACGATCACAACTATAAGATTTGACGGATTGAACAAAAGCTGGAACAAGTTTGTATGACACAATTTCAATGAAAGTTTGAATAATGACGTTCGTTCATACTAATTGGTGAGATATTTCATCTCAATTATTTAACAAAATAGTCTTCTATTTTATTTGTTGGAGTCTGTTGAAACATTACTGCAAAGATACATTTGGGTTTGTTGGTTTCTAGTGTAAACCGAATGTAACAATTCATTGACCTTTCGTAAACTTGACTTGGTTTAATTGGAACAACCAAGTATTTGTTTTCTCGGCAATTATTTATTCGACTTAATAAATGAAGAACCAAATGTTTCGTTTATTTTGGAAGGGATTTTCGATTTTATTGTGTCAGTGTTTATGAAATTCAGCTTCAAATTATAATATAACTGATACCTGTAACGAAATTTTAAACATTGTTTATGTCCAAGTGAAGAAAATTTTCATAGGAAATTGCAATACTGTAACTTAAACCGTTTATTGATTATGAATAAAAATTTGAGTAAATACTAAAAAACATTGAAAAATCTATTTATGCGATTTAGAGTGAAATTCTGTGTTACGGCGAATTAAAAAAATGGTATATATTTTAGTCCCATTCAATAAGCATGTATATAGAAACAAAAGTTGCGTCATAACAGGTTTAAACATTATTAGATTAAATGGTAATAATATGGGGTCCTCAAACTAGCCTAGGAGTGTCACAGAATCGTCGACAGAGACCGACTAAGACAGTGCAATCTTCAATATTTGTACTGTAGATGGCAAGGAGGTTGTTGACATTCACTTTAGTGAACAGCACCGAAATCTTGAAAACCAATAATGACGAACCTGAAGAGACAGTAGAATTTCTAATCTTTTATATATCTACTCAGTTTCATTTTTTTTAAGAAGAGGCCGATCCCCTTTCGTGCTTTTTTCTGCCCGTCCTCATGGGCCACTGGCCTGTGCGAGGATCTTATCAAACAGAATAAGGAGGAGAGTCGATACAGTACAAGGTCGATGGTACTGATAAAAAGTGCAAAGGCCACAGACCGGATTTGAACCTGCGCTAGAATTAAGGATCTTACAAATTTCCTCATTGATCACATCCTGAACGGAGTGCATTATTTGTAGTGGCAAGAAGAAACAGAAAAGTTGCTAAATTATTTAGAAAGGCCGAAAATGAATGTCCTGCTGTGAGTCGGAGTTTTATAGTTCTTGGACTGAGAACACTTACGACATTTTTTAATACTGGCTTTACTTATATTATAAGCCATTCATAGTCCATATCCGTGAATTCCAAACTGCGCTATCTCTAACTCAGGCTCAAAGTCCAACGTCTTGGACTGCTCGGAAATCAGCACTCCCACAAATAGTCAATGCCATAACACTAATAGTAGTTGTAGTGTGTTAAGTAATAGTGGTTTTTAACTGATTGGGCTTTAGAATAGCATAAGAAATTAAATTATAAAATATTAAGGTATACCAAAATAAAAGATGTCTGACTCAAAGACACCAAAAAAGTATATACTTTTAACACACTCGTACTTACACTCATATTAAATGGGAATAAATATTTTTTTAACTCCATACACAATTTTACACTAAAGAAAATCTATAACTTTTATTAAGAATTATTTTTAATTTATGGTTTGTTTCTGTATTTAAGTTTAGTTTTCTTCATTTCATAGTTAATACGGTATTTACAGTATTAAAATATTGTTTGAAAATTTGTTTTATAGAGAAATAAAAAAGCATAAAAGCGAATTAAAACTTTTGAAGATAAATGTCACGCTGACACGACAACAAAGTGGGTATATTTTTCAAAATTGATTAAAATTAGGTTTTTTAATTTATCACACCGAATACAATTAATTGAGTAAATGCAATAATTAGTTTTTCCAATTAAACCAAGTCAGGTTTATGAAAGGCAAAGTGTTACATTTGACCTCATAAAGAATTTATAATCCCAAATGTAATTTTTAACTGATTTTAAGAAATAAAGTACTAAGATTTTAGCATTCTTTAAAGTTTACATTATTAATTTGGTATTAAGCCAGTTTATGTTGCAAACTGTGTATTTTTAATAAATTTTATATAGAAGAACAGGAGTGAAGCCGTTTTGAAATATAATATTAGTTTTCGTACGATGTGTTTTCATCTGTAAAGGTATTTTAAATAATATTATAAATAAATAATAACAATCCAATAAATTAAAGTTAGTTTCTCTCGACTTCTGCTACAGCTAATTTTAAACATTCAGTTGAAAATAGGTACTAAAAATATTAAAATATTTGATGTGGTTATGTTTATTTCAAGTTTTATTTTCTAGCAGAAACGTCCTAAGTGCTATTAGGGGTGTATATGAGGATGTGGGAAAATTATTTATGAGAGGATTCTATAACAAAAGTGTAAAATTATCAGCTGATTGTTCTGGTGTAATAATTTGTTAGCCAGTAATAAATTAATACTGACAAATCAGAGTAGTAACTAAAGTAAAAAAAAATTGCTATACTCTAAAGGTTTTTAATTTGATACAGATTTAAGCCAGTTTTGGAAACTTACAACTAAACTTTAAACTAGATAGAAATTATTTAAAAGAAATTTCATGCATTTCCTTTAAACTGTTATTTTGAAAAATGTCAACCAAGCAATTCCAGCAACCATTTTTGAACTATTAAATAACTAAACCACAGTTCGAAATATACTGATAGAAAACAAAGCATTGTAAATAACTAAGATTTGTAATTTAACTTTTTACAAAATTTCAGAGACAATCACATTTGAAAACATGTTGAAATAAATATGCACACATTTCCTATGCACACAATTGATTAGATGAATACATTGATTATCGTCGGTGGATGCCAAATATTGACTATTTCGATTTGGCTGCAGGAGCACATCGCTTTATGCATCATAAGACCTTTTAGTAACGGAATAGGAAGAAAAGAAGAGGTGAATTGTGCAGGGTCGGCCCCGGGGATCTCACCCTTTTCGTCATCTGACCATTCAAGAGAATACCCTCCACCCCACAAGAACAGAAACTCTTTCCTCCCCTACAGATGTGATGTACGGCGCGTGGGTTCTCTCATAACTTCATCCGGGCCGATCATGGCTCTCTGGGGACCGCATGACAAATGTATCCTTCCGCCAACTTGGAATTAGTTCCGAGGACCTCTCGCAACTACATATTGCGTCCTGACACGTATGTAGACACTCCGCGACCACTCCTGGAGACCGCAATTTATTACCGGGAGCCTCCTGAGAGCAAAGTTGTGCCGACTTCCAGGAAACTGGGATCACTTTGCGCGAATTGCAACAGTTTCATTTCTCTAAATAAAGAAACTGTCGCAATACGAAGTGAAACTGACGTGTTGAAGCTAGCCTAGTGATATCTTCTTCTTTTTTTCTAAAACTATTGTAAACGATATATTCTACTTTGGATTTTACTAAAAATGGTTATTCTGATGCCCATTTTAGATATAGAGGTACAATTACTTTTGCATGTTGTTTTATTTCTTTCATGATTCAAGATTCAAGATTTCTACTAGTCACTAGCCATCAAACAATTGTGCGATATACATAGCCAGTACATAAAATAAGATCGTAAATACTATTTAACATTAACCTAATTCGTAACCGCTTTTCAAATTATTCTAGGCTTTCACCTTAAACCATCACATGTGTATATTAAAATCTTGTACATGCAGAATAGAATTAACTTTGCAATGAAGACCACACATTTTTATCATGTATTTATTTCTTAATACAAGGACATAGCCAGCGAAGGTGCCCAAGGAGTCCGGACCCCCAAATTTTCAATGACTTGTTAGTAAACAATTATTATTATTATTATTTAAATAATTCAGTATTACTGACGTGTACTGCTGAAAGATCGTTCCCAACAAAAAAACGGGCCAAGAACTTTTTAAGGAACAAAATAGGGCCTTACTCTTTGTCCACTACTGGAAAATGTAAGTTGTCTGATCCCCCCAAATTGTTTTTCCTGACTACGTTCTTGTCTTATAGTGCAGTCATTGAAGCGAAAAATACGGTCTTACCTCCGAAATTTTTTTACTGTGAACCGATTTGCATGCAATTTTGGAATTAGGCCTCATCTTACCCTTAACTTCAAAAGTGAAAATGATCTGAAGCCCGCCTATTATTTTTAAGGGGTGTAAACAACCCCTTAATGGGAAAAAATCGACATTGAGCCATTTTTATCGCTAGAAAATATGTTTAAAAGTAAGTGGTGAAATTGTAAAGTGTTTTTCTAACACAATTACCTCATATTAAAATCATTTTTCAACCCCTTGAAAATCTTACAACCCTTGCAAACAACCCCTAAATTGAAAAAATCACAAAAAAAATACTTTGTTACGACATAAAAAAGATGTAACTATAGAGTAAGTAATATTTTATATTCTCTATAATAACTATCAAATTTTTAACCCCCTTTCAACCCTTGAAATCTACCCCTTGATAGAAAATTGTTAAAGAATTGTTTTGATAAAATGAAAAGGATTTAAATATTATTCCACACTCTCGAAAATGATTATCATGTTCTTAAGCTTTTCTACCCTTAAAACTACCCCTGAATTAAAACAGTAAATATATATGATAACATATTTAAAAATAATTTAATTTAGAGTAAAAAAATTGCCATTTATTGAATAAAACATTTACAAATTATATAAAATTCACTCAATGTGTTATATATACATATAAGAACGTTGGTATGTATTCATGCCTACGTTTCCAAAATATATGAGCCATATTATGTATATATATATATATATATATATATATATATATATATATATATACACACACACACATTACAATAGTTTTGTATTCTCTATTATACTGCGTACTTTCACATTGCTCCAAATATTCACAGTCCGAAATGTTCAGTTACTAAGCAGAAAAAAATATGATAAGTTTTTTGACCATAACTCCTTCAATTTTCATGCTATCACAATTTTATAAAAAAAAAAAACATTGTAAAGGTAATTAAGAGAGCTACAAACATTTCATTGCAATATATAAATCTTTCATTGTAAAAAACCTTTTTTCTCAAATGGTGAAGGGTTAAAGGGCTTAAGAGAGGCTGTGATTGCGCTGCCACGCGCTCTTTAAACAATCATATTTCCGTCAATTTTTGTTTGACAGAAAAATAAAAAAATCCAAATTGTTTGTCAGAAATATACCTACATTTTTCATCCCTACACTGTTTTACGTATATGTCGTCATTTTTTGAGATATTATGAAAAAAAGGTGGTTTTTTAAAAATTTGAATTTTTTTGTAATCGTGACTTTTTTGAAAAAATTATGTGTCCTGAAGCAGCCAAACTGATACAATCTATCAAACTCTTCATAATAAAGTTGGTTCTAGGCGGAATACGATTAGTTTTAATTTTGGTGGAAATGGGCACTTATGAAACCCGTTGATTTAAAAGAAAAAACATTAGATGCTCCTCTTATTTGCAATACAGCTCACTTATTTTACGTGCAAAAGACTTTTAATAGTGCTCATTTTAAACCTTATTTCAAGCACTATAAAACTATTTTTTTTTATTAGAATGCCTAAAATGCATCTGCTCGCCGCTAGATGGCATTGATCACATCGATTAAATTTCAGACAAAATAAAAAAACGGATTTGATTTTTAATATCTAGCTTAATATATGCACTTAGAGTACTTTATAAAAAACAAAATGGTTCATTGTTTTATCCTGCTACAATTGTGTTATTTATAAAACTTTCGATAAAACGTATATGTTTGGAGATATTTGCAAAAACTCGATGAAAAACGTGAAAAAATTGCGAATTTTCAATTGCCAATAACTTGAAAAGTATTGGATTTTTCAAAAAAACGTTATAGATGATTTTTTTGCTTAAAATTAGGACTTCTATCGATATCCGAGGTTATTTTGAAAAAAAAATAAATTCACCCCCGAGAAGGGGTGGCAACCACCCCCCCGGGTGGTTGCGGAGTTCAAATCATTTTCACTTTTGAATTTAAGGGTAAGATGAACCTAATTCAAAAATTGTACGCAATTCGGTTCACAGTAAAAAAAATTCGGAGCAATAATGCTTCAATGACTGCACTATTAATAAAATGGCATTATTTAATTTTTGACACGAGTGTCTGTATACATTACTACAGGTGAAACGAGTTAGTAATTATTTGATAATTACTAACACTTAATAATTATGTCTTTCAGTGTCGTTTAAGCTGATAAATTAAAGAAAAACACATATTGAACGAGGAAAGTAAATTATAAACACACTGCGAAAATACGTTGCAGAAATACCAAAATACTTCACCATGCCATTTTCGCTGAATGGATTTTAGGAGAAGCTAACCTGACCTAACCTAACCAAAACTAGCCTAATATAACCTAACCTAACCTAATATAACCTAACCTAACATAATTTAACCTAATCTAACCTAATTTAATTTATTCTAACCTGACCTAACCTAACCTAATTTAACCTAACCTAACCTAATCTAAACTAACCTAACCTAACTCAACCTAACCTAAAGTAACCTAACCTAACCTAACGTAACCTAAAATAGTCTCTGCGGCCTGTAAAAGAGGAACGGATAGGTAATCAGCAATCTTTAAAACTAGATATAGCTGGAGATGTTTTAATTTAGCGAGTCTATATTAAAAGTAAAGCTTATTCAAGTTGTGCGCTTTGATTTAATGTAATCTGAACAAAACGGAATATCTTGTATTGTAAAAGATGTAGAAGAACGAGACGCAGCACTAAACCCGTGGGACAGAGGAACTTTGTGTCTGCCATCCCGAAGATATTAACGGTGGCAAGACTATGAAAGCAGGAGTACATAAACCCTTCGTATTCTTTTTACTCAGTTAACTTCCCAGTCCTCAGAGGGCGCCATTAAAGTTCCTTCGGCGTCTCAAGCCATTGCTTCGTAAAAAGACAAAGAATATTCATGAGTTATGCATAATTTAAAGTTCGCTTTTAAACAATCACTCTTCTTAAGACTTCGTTTGGTTAATATATTATGTATTGGGTTCCTGCAGTAACAAATTCTAAAACAATAAATTGTCTCAGAGGAGTTTATTTACCGCCTCAAATTGGAACATTTTTTTCTAAAGGGACAAAAGTAGATACTTTGACAAATATAAATGCATTTCTAAAATTTTGGAAACGTATATTTCAGACGAGGCGTTTTTCATTACTCGTGAAAAATGATTACGAACAAATGAGGTAGTGAAGCAACAACTTTGACAAATCGGCCGGGAAGATCCTAAGTATGGAAATTCCAGGGACAAATGTGCCCGGGGAATCGGCTGGAATAAAAATGAGCAGAATAAAGTGTAAGATTAATTAAAGAATGCATTAAAATGTGTACTGGACCCGAGGGAAGTATTGTCGCCTGCTAATTGTTCTGGGGAGGGGGAGGCGGGGAGGGTGTCACTTTACATAAATAATATTTGATACGACTCCCATCTAATTTTGCATATTAATCTAGACTCGAGCATGAATATATTATTTTTACTTTTTCGGCGCTCTGACTGTCAGATGTCGTTGACATGCAAACAGACTCACGTTCAATAATCTTGTTCGTGAAACTCCAAATTCACAACTTATTATGCACGAGTATAATCATGTCTTGCTATTAATCAGTTAATGGGTGAAGTTGTATGTTATAGTAATAAAATAAAGTTTTAGATAAGAGAAGATACTCCAGAATGTTCTCTCATCCAAGGGGTCCGGACCACAAAAATTTTATTTTATTTTCAATTACTTTTTTAGTAAATGATTATTATTATTTAAATAATTCAGTATTACTGACATGTACTGCTGAAATATCGTTCTCAACAAAGAAAAGGGCCAAGAACTTTTTAAGGAACAAAATGGCGCTTTACTCTCTGTCCACTACGAGAAAATATCAGTTGTCTGGACCCCCCCAAAATGTTTTCCTGGCTACGTTCTCGATTTTTGCAATGTAAAACAGTTGTAAGAAATTGAAACTTTGCAATGCCGAGGGTGAGAACACAAGTGAGAACAACTAGATGGGTTGACACGAGAAGAGAGCAGGTGTGTCCTCTAAATGGTCAAGTGCTTAGTGATGGATTAATACGATAGGCCTAATATTTTAAATATGTTTGTTAAACGATATTTAAAATAGTAATTTATTACTATTTCCTTCGGTGTACCAAAGCAACCTCTAGTTGTAAAACTATTGTAAACGATAAATTCTATTTTGAATTTTACTAAAAATAGCAATTTTGATGCCCATTTTAAATATAGTGGTACAAATTACTTTTGTATGTTGTTTTCTTTCTTTTAGGATTCAAGATTCAAGATTTCTATTATCACTAGCCATTAAACAATAGAGTGATATATACAGTCAATACATCACATAAAATCGTAAAACCTATTTAACATAAACCAAGAAAAACCAAAACAAGTAGAGCAATTTACAGACTAGCAAACATATAATATTACGTTAAGGTTAAAAATAAATAAGTCAAAAAATAAAACTGCAGTAAATAAATAATATAAAATACTATTCATATTAGTAGAACATTTCAATTGCAAATATACTTGTCAACAAATCAAATTTCTTTCCACAATTTGCTTATAGCATTTTAAAATTATCTAAATAAATAAATAAACTTGCATCAATAAACAAAAAACTTCTGTTTTTTAATGATATAGCACTTTGATTGAGCATATATTTATGTCGTATCATAGCATTGTATGTCCTGGAGATCTTCTTTGTTACTTGTTTTCTTTAACATTTAAATAAATATAAAAACACGCTAAGGCCATAACTTTTGGTTTCTGAAGAGCTGTAAGACACGGGTTTCCATCACTTATATTTTTATGACTCTTATAATGCCTTATTACACCTTACCTCACTTGAGAGTTATACCATAGCAGCCATTTAGATAGAAAATACGCATAATAGGCTATAGTGCGGTTCTCTAAATTTGTACAATTGTGAAGCAAACACAACACTCTTGCTAGTTAAGGACTCAAATGATTGAAAAATTAATATACGTACTATCAAACATATACCAAGTAAATCTTAAAATGTTATGTATCTACTTTTCAAAGGAAATACAATTCGTTCAATTCTGTCCTTGTTGAATAATAAACAATTCTCCTGCAGCCAATTTAGTGCTGCTTTCATTGATTTTTCTTAATATGTTGTTACATTTATTAAGGTCTTATTAGTATCGTATAGACATAAAACAGGGGATACCATGATACATGGAATATTACGTGGAAAATCATTTATGGCAAAAAGAATGGCCTAAGTACAGAACTCTGCGGAACACCAATTACTGATTTATCACTACTTATTTGCTGTTAGCTATCATTCAGATATGATCTCTTCAACTATAATTCTTTATTTCTTATTACAAACACACGCATTTTTAAAGATATATCGAAGTAGGGGGACGTATATTAATAAAGAAATGTTAGCCTTTATAATGTACTTGAGACCGACATTTTATATTTTACTGACTTATACAGCCTTATGTAGAAAAACATAATCCTAACCCGAAAGCCTTCTCTCTAGTATCACAAACTTCTCCAATCATTTTCTAAGTAAAAACACTTCCCGTTAATTGGTCTTCCTATAGGGTATTCACTTCGAGTTGAAATGCTGTCTGCACGAAAAGATGATGCCCACGAATTCTTGACGCCACGAACCTGTGTAAAACAACACCAAACCTTTTGCTTTAAGTGGAGATGTTAATAGATAAATAAAAAAACTGCTTCACTAGAAGGATTACGCACGTGTAAACACCATTACTGGGTTAATAGAAGAAATAAAAAGGTAAGAATAGTAATAAACAAGTAAATACTTACGTTGTCATTGATATTTGTAATTACAGTAAGTTCTCAGTTTAATAACGCAAAATTAAATACTTAAGGACAGAACTTACCAACTCTTGTCTTCGTGGTTGCATTTTGTCTAGTGGAATTCACCACACTTTTCAATAGAAATTTTATCATTAAGTTTTTACGCGATTTAACGTGAACATCACTGCTGTAGTACATTAACATTTTGTTTCGAATTCGAGCAGTTAGTTCCACTACTATGAATGAAAACGTACGAACATTTTGCATTATTTATACAAAGAGAAGAAGAATGATACAGTGTTTCTTATTATTGCCATTTAAATTTTAACTGAAATTGATATTGTAAGGTCATAGTGGCTTTTTTAGTTTATATATCAGTTTATTATAACGTGCTGTGGTCAATATTTAATTAGTGTTAGTACAGTTAATGCGAGAGAGGCTAAAGTTGAGACTGCACTGACACGATGCACCCATGCAACATTTATCAGAACAACCCCCAAAGAGACGAGTTTCCGGCGCCAGATTTCATGGATGACGTCCAGCGCATCGTAGCGGCTGGTGATGGTCAGAGTCTGCCTCTGGTCACTATTTTCTGCAGCATTCAATCGTTTATTATTTACGAGCAAGAGTTTCAGTCGTCAGTGAATACGTTCAACAAGTATTGTACATTTGCAAACACACGTTGTAACAAATCACGCTTCTAAGGTGTGGCGGTTTCTAGGCTACGAAAGGAGCAAAATATGAGGAAAACTGTCACTGAGGTGTACAGTTATTCTTATTCTTTCAACATGAGTGATTGTGTTTCGTGTCCATTGTCTGAAAATAACGATTATGCTGTCTGTTCTGCTTGCTCTCAAAATTGTCACTTTTGAGTGTGATGAATTCTTGAGAGTAATTGGAACCGGATGGGACGAAAGTGCATCTCAAAGTCTGCAATACCTAGAGAACAAGGTATTCCTAATTATCTAACTGCTAAGCTCCATGAAGAGTTCCTCCCAAAAATGGAAGAAACCACTAAAATTCAATTTATTGAAGCATATAATTACTGGTAATAATATAAAATCACTGGATTTTTTCTACAAAAATTGATGACTACGAAAAGAAAAATAATAAACACTTGAAAAAAATAATAATAGTTAAATAATTTTTAGTCACAAATTGAGGAATATACAACTGTACAATATAAATAAAAATTTTCAAATTGAGGGAAAAACAAAACAAGAAAAAATTGGCAAATTTTGTATAATTTCTGGAGTAATTGATGAGCGAGTTGTGTTTGGTATCCAAGCTATCAGATATCCAAGCTATGCACAGAATCCCTAGCAAACGATCCAAAAATGTTGTAAATTAAAATCCAATTTACAGTTAGACCAAAGCGTTCTTGCTTTTCTTAGAAAAAGTAAGAAATACAACGTCGAATCCACACATTTATTAGCCTCCACCCCCAATAAAAGAGTATTTGTAAATGAGCATCTGACACTCTTCAACAAAACTTTACATAGCCTACTTAATCATGCAAAGAAACTGACGGATTTTGGTTATAAATTCATCTGGCGCTCTAGGGGGAAAATATACAAGGAACTATGAAGTGGAAAATAAAGTGAGGATGAGAACTGTTAGCGAAGAGAACAAATTAGTCCAATAGTAGCAACTATAATAGCAATAGTAGGGACTATTGTTGTAGGTTGATAAACATTCCACTTAAATTACCCATTACTTTATTGTAACTGCATTGCACTTAAATTGACAATATGGTGGTGAATAGGAGTTTGGACATTTTTGTGTTAATATAAGAAGCATGGGAAAACATTTTAATAAAAATTTGTTATATATACTTAAATAGTTTAAATTTAGTCTAAAAAGTAATAATTCTAACAAAGGTATGGATTAAGACCGGTGAAGAAGACAATTATCAACTGCGAGGTTACAACACATGATCCTGCAGGAAAGACCGGACAACCAAGCTGGAGGAGTGGTTATCTACTTGGACTCTGATCTTTGCTTATCTTATCAACTGATGCTTCTGTCCTCTGCTGAATTTATAAATGTTAGATTAGATATTATGTAATGGTTTAAAACAAATCAAATGTCTGTTATTCAAATTTATGGTCAGTGCAAAATCCAATATAAATTCTTTAAAAATGATTTAGAAATTATTTTAAAGGCGACTATTGATTCAACTGTAATTATAGTAGGTATGAATATATTATATTAAAAAAATAGCCCCAAGACTGATTGTATTAATTTTATTTGAAAGTTATATTAATTTTTCTACTACAATTTCAAATTTCTCTGCATCATGCATTGTTCACATTTTAATAAGAAATTTCAGAAATATCAATTTGCAATGTGGTATTGATGTATTGGATAGTGCCGATCACAACAACAATAACCCTTACAGAAGGATACCCAATTGTCAAACAAATATAATCACTGAAAATTTTATACAGTTTGCATTTTAGCAATAACTAACATAACATTCATTGACAAATAACATATTTATTCTCTCTTTAAAGTTTGTTATTGACGATTGAAGGTTTGAAAGGATAACAGGATTTTGGACATTTGCCATCGTTATATGTTACAAAATGTATAACAAAACGCTTCGAGAATTGCAATCCATCCTCTTCGTCAGGGATATATATATATATATATATATATATATATATATATATATATATTATATTAATATATATATGGGATGGCATATGCTGATGTTATTTCAGAAGGAGAACATTTTGACTTTTTCTCAGCTATATGTATTGAGTGCAATAATGTATATAAAAAACATTTAATAAATTATGAGTTACAAAAATTTTATCGTGACACTAGATTATCTGCTAGAATGGTCATAGAGACTCCAAATTATCTAAAAGAAATCGGACTTAGACAGTTTTGCTACTCAGGGATAAGATGGTTTAACCGTTTCGTACTTGAGTGTGGCGACAACATATTGTATGAGAGGAAACCTAAATTTGAAATGAAGGCCTTGGAATTTATAGTTAGCTTGGGTTTGATGTGATGACACAAATATAGAGAGATACATTTATTGCACGAATTGCTGTTCATACATTAATAGTTGATAGTGGATATGATGCATAATTGTTAATACTTATTTACTAGTTTTTTGGAGTTTATTGGCATGTATTGTTGTTGGATATGTATTGGTCATTAGTTATTTATGTTTGTTGGATATTTATTTAATTATTTATTTTATTGACTATTACAAAATGTATATCATAAATGCATTTCATTATTGTTACGTTATTGTTATGTTATGTCTTTATAGTTATTTATTGTCATGTTGGATTATATATATCACTTAGTTATTTATTTATTGTTAGTAATTTATTTATGTTATTCTGTTTGTTATTATACTTAATAGAGGTATGGGTATATTACCGTCCTGTAATTCACATGAATTTCTAGGTGGGAGTGTATGTTTTTCTTGTACACAATATATTAGAGACTGAAAGTAAAACCGCAGCCAGCTGAAGGACTCTGATAAATATAAGTATATAAAATTGTTTTTGTTTTTTCATTTCGCACGTGCCATGTTGGCATATGAAATGTAGTAATACATGTAAATCCCTAAATAAATAAAGGGTTTTTGAACTTGAACTTATACCTCCCCCACCTGACGAAGAGAATAGATTCCAATCCTCGAAACGTTGTGTTATACCTTTTGTAACATATAACGATGGCAAATAAATGTCCAAAATACTGATATTTATTCTATTAACATTTTAGCTGTAGTGCTACAAGTACTGTTTTTATAATAAGTCCAAAGTATACAGTATACACTTTTTTCTAAATAAAAATTTGTTTAAGTATGTTTATTTGCAAATATTCAACACAGAAAAAACCAACTCATATTTAAAACTGAGAGTTGAGTGAATAAAACTAGAAGTGCTCGTAAGTGCTTTGATATCTCGTGTTCAATTTCAAGTTTGTTATTACGCATCAGAGTAATGAAAACACTAACATCATAGATAGTATATCAATCGGAATAAATCTTCAAGAGCCGAAATTAATTACGTAGTTAATTGCACGAGGCGTAGAAGAGTGGCGTGGCGTGGTTCGAAGGCAGCGCGGCGGAAGTGTTATAATTCGGACTTAAGTGTGGTACTCGACTACTGGTAATTATTGATTAAAGCCCCGGAACTGAGAGATAGAGATGGCCTTGTCAAACAACTAGGAATGATCTACGACTCCACCATGTTAGACGTTAATGGTAACTTAGGTTTAATGATAGAGGTCTATTGAATGGACCGGCCAAAATGGCCATGCCATCGTTACTTGACCGTGTGTTATTTGCCTTGCCAATTAAATTGAGTTTAAAACCAAATCACACGATTTAATATCAGACTTCTTGTCCATTAGTCGATTTTGATTGAGTATGATTTTTGTTATGTAAAAGTACTATTTCGCGATTGTAAAGGACGGGCAATGATTACTGCCACATCTTATTAATCGTTGGAATAATTTAGATTATTCCTTAAAACTCATCATCATAAGGAACTCATATTATGGATTTACTTCTACACAATGAGTGAATTGGTTGTGATTGTGCTCTATGTTTCTAGTGTCGATATACACTGAACTGTCCAATAGATATACATCCTTTGTATATTTTTATGCATTCCAGTTTGTGTATTTTTTGTTCAATTGATGGATACCGATAATACAATAAATTCTTTTCAACTTCTTTTTTTATTAATTATACAAGTGATTTTTATTAACGATTTTCGTATTGTTGGTTTATTTTCAAAACGACAGATAATGTGTTTAATGACGCACAGTCATATGCATAAAATCGAATTATTTATTATGTGTTTTGATATTTATGCTACTTTTACGGATTGTACTTAAATGTTGAGTAAAAATCTTTTTTAATTAAATTTTTTTATTTATAACGTCGTGTGTATATTTGTGTTAAGTTTATTTCTGCTAATTTATATTGAAATTGGTAAATACTTTAAACAATGTTTTATTATTCAACATGTAATTTATTTAGTGATGCTCGTGAAGAATAATTTCTTTATAATTTTCCCAGAATGTATCTCAAAACTTGACTATATTAGCTGTTCATATATTGTAGAACTTACCGCTTGGTATAGTTCGCCTTTCTCTCCGTGTAGCGTCTGGAATGTGACGATATCACAGACTTGACTCCTGGAATCTGGAATTAGTTCGTCAAAAGAGATACAAAAGAGTCGGTGACGAAGAAGCTCAAAATGAACTCTTAACATCGTTTCGACATCAGAATATCGACATCAGAAATACCTAAACTACTAAATATAGTGTAAACTAGGTGATCAAGTATAACTGCGTATAATATAATTACATTGCGTCACATTTATAGAGGCAAATAACGCAACCCGGGGCGAGCCCAGCGAGTCGGGATGAAGGAGGAGGAATGTCCTGAAGGGAATCATCCTAATCCCAAATATTACAATGTGAAACATTGAATGATTGTGTTGCTATTACAATAAATTACTATGTGGGATCGTGCTGAAGTTTTATAAGAACTTTGTTTAAACAATAACATATTATTGACGTCAAAACATACCCATTTTTTTGAAATTATTATTCGGTTCTATTAAATTATCAGTAAAGGTGTTGGGGAAAGGGTATGAAGTCTGACTTAGGGTTACTCCCCCAATGAATAAATAGTAGCAGCTTAGGAGCAGAGTGTACACAATATCATCAAACTTTCGTATATACATTTTAGTTATTTCATATGTGTTCATAGACTATTTCATTTTTTGACGTCAGGCCTCTGACACTAAAATTATAGTACTTAATAAGTTTGAAGCGGACCTGGTGATGGAAATATCTTACAATGAATTACGTAGAATAGTACGCCGTATGCTGTGACGTCATTAGTAGGATCTGGTCATTGGAATATCTTACAATGAACGTCACTTAGGAGAGGTCAGTACGCTGTATGCTGTGACGTCATTAGTAGGATCTGGTCGTTGGAATATCTTACAATGAACGTCACTTAGGAGAGGTCAGTACGCTGTATGCTGTGACGTCATTAGTAGGATCTGGTCATTGGAATATCTTACAATGAACGTCACTTAGGAGAGGTCAGTACGCTGTATACAGTGACGTCATTAGTAGGATCTGGTCATTGGAATATCTTACAATGAACGTCACTTAGGAGAGGTCAGTACGCTGTATACAGTGACGTCATTAGTAGGATCTGGTCATTGGAATATCTTACAATGAACGTCACTTAGGAGAGGTCAGTACGCTGTATGCAGTGACGTCATTAGTAGGATCTGGTCATTGGAATATCTTACAATGAACGTCACTTAGGAGAGGTCAGTACGCTGTATACAGTGACGTCATTAGTAGGATCTGGTCATTGGAATATCTTACAATGAACGTCACTTAGGAGAGGTCAGTACGCTGTATACAGTGACGTCATTAGTAGGATCTGGTCATTGGAATATCTTACAATGAACGTCACTTAGGAGAGGTCAGTACGCTGTATACAGTGACGTCATTAGTAGGATCTGGTCATTGGAATATCTTACAATGAACGTCACTTAGGAGAGGTCAGTACGCTGTATGCTGTGACGTCATTAGTAGGATCTGGTCATTGGAATATCTTACAATGAACGTCACTTAGGAGAGGTCAGTACGCTGTATACAGTGACGTCATTAGTACATTTCAAGGAACAAAGAGCAAGATTGTGGGTAATAACTAGTAGTTATAGTTTCAAATCGGGTGAAAGTCTAAATACGAATAGTTTAAACTGGCTCATGACTTTCCTTTAGCCTTTATTGAAATAGTAAAGTAGAATAGTGAGGAATACCAAACTGTGAAGTTAAACAGCACCGACATGCCCACGTTTGTACAGTGGAGACTGTAGACAGAGCGTTTCTACGAAGACAACCTCATTGTTGAACGTCGCATGTGTGTGGACCCCAGCGCCTCTGGGACGCCTCTCCACTACGACAATTTGAAAGTTATTTTAACATTCATACAAGCTGTTTCCCCATCATAACACTAATCTGCATATCTTCCCCATCGCCAAGTTCGGAATTACCATTATATGGCTCTCTATAGTGTCGCTTCCACACTGACTCTTCGCGTGTGAACAACTCCTACCCTCTCAGCACGGATTTAATGTGCGATATTTCCGAAGCGAATCCACAATGTGACAAAGTAACACATTAAGGTTTATAACTGTTATTGAAAGTAATATTAACCAATTCGTAATCCCTTTTGTTTGATAACACACTTGTTATATACCGTGTATTCCAAATTTTGTGCACACTGAAGGGATGAAAACCATAAGATCGTCGGTTCTTAACAGAGTATCAAAGTGTAATTATTTAAAAATAGCTATATACATTATGACCTCGGCTTAAGATTTAAAAATATGAAAGTCTGTGTTAATTTCGTTTTTAAGTTAGGAGTTGCGTGTGTTAAAAAGAGAGGAGTAACTTTTGTTAAATGTCTTATGATTTACAGAAATACCATATGAAAACTAGTAGTTTAAGAAAATACTTGTTTCTCAATAAAATAAATAATCACTTGTCTCCAAACTTCAATTCATATATCTAATCTTTCAGATACAAATTGAGAGCATTAGCTACAAATCCTTTGGTGTTTTTTTATTGACTTTACAAAAAAACTCAGATATTACTTGACGTGCCTAGAATGCATCATGGATTTATACTAAAAGTTATTAAAGTAGGTACCTACAATTCCTTTTCGATTGACACTAAAACATTTGTTCTAATTTTCCTTGCCTTCATGAAAGGCCTTTCAGGAATTTTGAAAGTTCAAACAAATACTCGTATTTTAAAACTAACCCAACTGAACACCGATTGCATTTTGAGAAGTTCACATACTTTTAGAATGAACAAATAACAAAAAAGACTCAATGGTGTTTCCTGTTTTGCCGCCATCTTGTTTTATCCGTGACTATTTATTTATTTCAACGGTCAACACCAATTTACATTTAACATACCCACTTATATCGTAACATTCCATTCCAAGTGGCAGAAGAAAAATGGAATACATTTAAGTATTAAAAGTGAGTGCAAACACATCCTAAATTAAACAATATCTTTGTAACAAATTATACACTAAATAACAATAATTACAACAATAAAAAAACTATGCAAATGGTAACAAGAAACAAGAATAAATAAATAAGTTGTAACAGGAACAATCAACAATGTATGACAAAATAACAACGTAACAGTGGCAAGAGCAATAAAAAAGTAATAACAGCAAGAAAATGTAGTAACAACAAAATGGTCATGAATGACTGTACAGATGTATGAACTTGTGAGGTTTAAGTGTGCACTATTGGCCTCTGGTTAGTTCCCAGTGGTTGGTCGTTCAGTGCACACCTATTGTGAATAGTATTCTTTTGTCAGACTTTAATAATTAGTGTTTGTTTTTAATTAAGTGCATATTTTAGAACTAGTGTGCAAGGAGTTGACACACAACATGGTTGTTATGGTTGGTTACTTATGCGTGTCACAACGCTTTGGTCTGATTTTCTGAACATTCTTTATCTGACTTTGCCATTAGGCACCGACCACTGGAAGTGTACCAGCGACTCTGCCAGAAAGTTTCTCTGTATACTTGGCACCCAAACAGGCTTTTAATAATACGGCAGACATGTTTGGTGCTCTTTTCAGCGACGTTTCGGAAACCTTTCACCTCGCGAGCTGCGTATCATATTGTTCAGTACGTTATCGTCATGTGTTATGCAATTTGGATTAACTTATTGTTACTATGTACTATATGTATATGTACAGGGTGAGTGGCTCTTGTGTGACAAAATTTTTTGTGTTATAATGCAATGTAAATATGATACAATGGTGGTTATAAAAAAGTCTAACTCCAAAAATTAGGTCTGAAATGAATTATTTTCAGTTTTTTCTAAAAAATCCGTGTTTTTTGTACGTAAATCTGATATTTCTCAGCAACGTATAGGACATATGTGAGCAAACTACACAATTTTTAGATTCTCCGTTAAATTTTCGATTTGAAAAAGTTATCGGTTCAAACGGTAAGAAAAGAAAATTTAGCTTCAGGTCGATTTAAATGCCCTAGCTGCTAAGTTTCAGAAAAACTGAAATATCATTGAACCCCATATTTTTACCACACCCTGTACACAAGAATGTGTCAAGTGATATTAAAAACTTTGCCATTTTAATAGGCTTTAAAATGGTATGCCATATGACCATAGTTAAGTATTCGGTTACCTACTGTTATTGGTTTGAATATTAAAAAAACACGCAAGCTACAACCAACGACAGATTTGTAGTCTAGGAAGCATAAATCAATTGCTTTCAGACCTTGAAACAGGCGTAAAATGGTTTTGTAAGACCAGTGTCCACATAAATTACTTCTACCTCCAATAAAACTATTTTTCTACTCAATTTAATCAAGTGTAGGCTGCCATGGAGTTCACTACTCGAGAATACGCTGATATGCACTTTATTTACGGGTTTTGTGATGGAAATGCGCGTGCTGCCCAAAGAGAGTATCAAGCTCGCTACCCTGATCGCCGACTTCCCAGTCATTCTGTGTTCTCAAGACTCCAACGTCTTGTGGAGGGAGGTACAGTTCACAAAAGACCTAACGAAGTAGGACACATAGTTCATGATGTAGGATTAGATGAAGTAGTTCTAAATTCAGTACGGAATGATCCATAAGTTAGTAGTAGATAACTTGCTAGAGGACGTAGGTTTTGGAAATGTTGCATAAGAATAAGTTCCAATCCATACCATTTTACGCCTGTTCAAGGTCTGATAGCAACTGATTATGCTCCTAGAGTACAAATCTGTCGTTGGTTGCTAAACAGAGACATAGAGCATCGTCATTTTCATCGAAAAATCCTTTGGACTGATGAGTCATTGTTTACAAGAGCAGGAATTGTCAATTGTCATAATATGCACCACTGGGATCAACAAAACCCACACCGGATAAAGGAATAATCCTTTCAAACGCGTTTTAGTATTAATGTTTGGTTTGGAGTCTTAGGCGACCAACTGATTGGCCCTCACATATTTGATGAAACTGTAAATGGAACAACCTACTTAGATTTTTTTGCAACATGACCTACCTAACCTTCTAGAGAACAATTTGAACAATGTTGAAAGAGACGAGCTTATATTCCAGCAGGATAGAGCCCCTCCACATTTTTAATGCAACAGTACGTCAACGGCTGACTGAAAACTATCCCGAGTGGATTGGGACGTGGGGGAACTGTCGCATGGCCTGCCCGATCTCCCGACCTTACACCTCTTGACTTTTTTGTGTGGGGGTTTTTTAATCAGGAAGTTTATTCCACCCCAGAAACTCAGAAAAAAATTACGAGGGAGAATAGGTCTGGCTGCTCAAAAGGCTTCGAGAATAACTGTCTTTTGAAATGACCGCAGGAGCAATGAGATAGCGAGCAAGAGCTTGTGTGAGAAAAGAAGGTCGCCATTTTGACAATGAACTGCAATGATGTGACTTTTAATGTTTAAACTGCTTTACTTTTTTTTAATATTCAATTCCTTGTTTTATGAGGCAGTTTTATAAAACATAAAAATTAAGTACAGATGTTATTAAATTGTTTAAATATTTTTTGTAGCTTGCGTGTTTTTTAATAATCAAACCAATAACAGTAGGTAACCGAATACTTAACTATGGTCATATGGCATACCATTTTTAAAGCCTATTAAATGGCAAAGTTTTTAATATCACTTGACACATTCTTGTGTACAGGGTGTGGTAAAAATATGGGGTTCAATGATATTTCAGTTTTTCTGAAACTTAGCAGCTTGGGGCATTTAAATCGACCTGAAGCTAAATTTTTCTTTTCTTACCGTTTGAACCGATAACTTTTTTTCAAATCGAAAATTTATCGGAGAATCTAAAAATTGTGTAGTTTGCTCACATATGTCTAAACGTTGCTGAGAAATATCAGATTTACGTACAAAACACGGGTTTTTTAGAAAAAACTGAAAAATAATTCATTTCAGACCAAAATCTTTGGAGTTAGACTTTTTTTATAACCACCATTGTATCACATTTACATTGCATTATAACCCAAAAAATTTTGTCACACAAAGAGCCACTCACCCTGTATATCGTTTATTTATTGTGCTCTTGCAAGCTTAATAGTTATTACACTTTTGCTACGTTTATTTTTTATAATTTTTATCATATATATTATTTTATTTTTTATACTTTGTTATTATTTTTTATAGAAATTTATTATTTTTGTGAGTAATAGATTTTATTATTGTTATTGAATTATTAAGTTAAACTATTTCTTCTTAATTTTTACTAGGGAAACCAATTGTTGTAATTATATATGCATGTGTGTGTGTGTGTAGTGTGTATGTATGTATGTATGATAATGCTTATTGGTTTTTTGCGGTCGTCGATGTTGTTTTTCTTTTTTTCTTTTGTTTTTTTTTAGTTTTTGTATTTATATTTTTTATTGTTCTCTTACGATTGTCATACACTTGCAGTAGCTTAGATTATACTGTAGTTGGATTTTGTTAGTCTAGTTTATTATTGTTATTTTTGGTACCAAGTTTAAAGTCACCCTTATATGGTGCAATATTTGCATTTCCTTTTGAAAAGTTGTATTAATAATCTAAATATTAGTTTTAATTTATTTAAAGTAAATCAATATTTTTATAAGGTTGCTTAAGTACCGTTCATTATATAACTTTGTTATTTACTCACAATTGTTATTGCAAGTGATAATGTATATGTTTGTGTCGTGATGTTAACAATTTTGTTACTTCTAATTTTTTTCTATTTGTATTGGGTTTACGTTTATGCACTATTGTAAACTGGCGTTGAAAGAATAAATAAAATGAAATAAATGTTGCAGTATTTCAGCACTTGAAGAAGTTCAAAACAAATTCCTTCGATATTTATATCACAAACAATTTAACTTTCCTTGTGACCGAGACCTTTCAACGGTGATTCTTAGAAGATTTTTTTCATTTGATACACTTACATCCAGAGGGAACAAATCTGGTCCTACGTTTATTTACAACATTATTCATGGTTCAATAGACAGTTACGTTCTTTTAAATAAGATCCAGTTGTTTGTTCGTAGAAGCAACTTGCGTCCAACAATAGTTTTTGTGCCCAGATGTAACACAGCCCAACACTAAATTTTTTATTTTTTTAAGCCTGAAGACTTTTAAATTTATTTAAGCAGGAGGTAGGTGTGTTCAATGACACAGTTTGTGAGTTCAAGTCCCAAATTGACAAAGTTTTTCGACTTGTTATAAAGCAAACCTTTCAATTTTGTATCGTTATAAAAACCTTTCTTTTGTTTAGTTAGGTATACAAAGTGTCTGGACTTGTACAGAGCTTTGTTTTAATTTCTTAATTTTTGCTTAGCCTAATATTCATATTTAAGGTATTTTTCCTTTTGTACTGAAATTTATTGTGTTTTGTTTTATTTTATAAAATATCAAAATAGCTATAAAGATATTGCATCCGTGGATATAGTATATATATATAACTGAAATAAAAAAATAACTATATAATGGGATAACAATATCAAATTTTGATTTTGAAGCCTAATTATAAATTTTTAATAACAATGAATATTATGAGACAAAGAACAAAACGCATATCATACTGTATTGTGTAGGCTACTACATATGCATGCGAATTCCAAGGGAAAGAGGTCAGTAACGTTCTTGGGCGCTCAGGTTTATCTGCAAATCAGTGTCCTAGGGCTCTGAGCCAGGCGACATCTTACCAGTGGACGACAATAAAGTAAGAACCGGTATCCGGAGAAAACCTGCACACTTCCGCGGCAGTTCCCCTACTTCTACACCGGAACATTGTAAGGTAGGTTAGGGCTGTAGAGGGAAACTTGATCTAACCTTATTGTCAAATATGGGATGTGAGATATCTGAAAGTTTAATTCTCATAACTTCTTACGTCGCTTTGTTTCAGCTAACTACCTCTTTCCGTACACGGTTACTTACTGATCAACTGTACGTGCTGTCTATCCGATTGTAATAGGAAATACTCATGTAGGCTATTCGCTATGGAAACTGACTATCAATTGATATACGCTATAATGTCTAAAGGGTAAATGACTAAATGACTTTTGTAAAGGTCTTCTTCTTGCCTTTGACTTTTGTAGTCTTGTAGATCAAGAAATAGCCTTCGCTGCTTGAATTTGTTTTTGGCCAATTTCCATTCGTTTATTGTATATTTACTTCCAGCTATGCACCATATGAACATTGGAGGGTTCACATGATAATACTATGCTGGTTATCATTATAGCATCATTGTATCATACACAGAACGGTGTAGGTCATGAACACTTGCAATCACAGACAGGAGTTCACATTGTCAACAATTTGCCAAAATTCAATCAATAGCGCTCAAATGCTCAAGCATTCAAAACTCGTCAGAAAACTGCGTTGATTGCAAAAGCATTCTATAGCACAGTCGAGTTCTTGGCATATAATCCATATTAAACTTTTATTACATAATGTTTGCAACCTTGCAATGACATTCAACCAGCTGTTCAACGTTATTCTGGAATCATAACCTCAAATTTACTCAGTTAACAATGGCAAGTCCACTCGGGAATTGCACCGTGGAAGAACAATATGCCGTGATCTGATTTTTAGTCACTGGAGGTAAGAAGGTCGTAGATTCAACGAAAGAGTGTTAAAAGTATACGGAGACAATGATTTGAATCGTTACAATGTTTTAAAATGGAAAGAAGAGTTTCTGAGTGTCCGTAACAAGTTCCTGACGAGCAAAGCGGTGGACGACCGGTTGAAACTGGGAGTTCCTGTCTGGAATTTCAGATTTATGCGCTAATTCAGGCGTATGCGCTGAATATAGGCCCATTAATATTTAGCTGTTAAGTGTAAAACTAAACGTCAGGTATGGAACTGTCAATACAATTAATCACAATAAGCTGCAGTACAGGTAAACCTGTGCGAGATGGGTACCCAGACAACTTATGGGGTCAAAAGGAAAGAGTCTTGAGTGGAAACATACAAATTCCCCCACTTGAAAGAAATTCAGGGCCCAGCCATTTGCCGGTAAATTCATGCTTACAGTATTCTAGACTTTCCAGTGGCCAATTTATTGCGATTTTCTTGAAGACCAAAGAACAATCAATGGCTAGTTCTATAGTGGCATGCTGGAAAACAAGATAATACCTGCTATTTGAATGGAACGCCGCAGGCTCTTGGCTGAACGCGTGATTTTCCTTGATGACAACACCCGTCCACATACAGCACAGCTGACAAATGAAAATTCAGAAACTGGAGTTGGAGTGCTTCCACAAAGCCCCTACAGTCCTCGAATATGGTGCTTGTAAAAGATTTGTGCTTGGTGTCCTTTATGTATCTTTTTACCTCTTAAATATTGATCAATGTAACTAGATAAAATAATATCAAGCCGGGATTTCATTATGAACCGCGGCATTCCAACAAAAAGGATTTAAAACGATAGGTATACAGTGTGTTCAAATTTATATGCACACTGAAGAGATCTTGGTAAGTAAGTATAAGTGATACAGCAAAGATTAAAAAAAAGTTGTGCTTATAACAAGACCAAAAAATGTATACAGTTAAGTTAATTGTTGGTTTAATACTTGGCATATTAAACAAAATAATTCTTTTCTCAAGCTTCCAAATAAATAATTTTAATTTTAATTGAAAAGTAGAAAGAAATATTTAGTGGTTAAGTGGGAATTTAAAAAGGTCAAGTTCCATTATTTCACCCCATGTTTTTAAATCGCTACTATAGCCACGGAATTGATTGTTTGAGGTGAACTAATCATTTCAACTTATATTTCTGATCAGCCCCTCTAGAATTTTATATTTTACTGATAGGTACTATCTCGAGGGATGTTTTTCTTTTATTGACATCAGCGCGGGGCAGCACCGAAGGTCTCATTTCGATAACAAGAACAGTCTGGGCATGCCTGATGCTGATAAGATAAGACGTCGTCAAGGAAAACAAACAGTGTCTATCTAATTTAGTACCTCCGTACTCATCTATGATCATAAATAGTTAAAACAATCAATTCCGTGGCTATAGTAGCGATTTAAAAACATGGGGTGAAATAACGGAACCTGACCTTTAAAAATACTTTAAGGTCTTTCTCAGTAGTATTTTATAGGTTACAGCCTTTTCTTCAGCCATAAAGTAATTCGTGCCATCCTGGAAAAGAGTCTATGTTTCTGATAACACACGACCGTAAAAATCTTGTGCCTTTTGGACAGGGAGTTGAGGTGTTTGGACCCAACACACTCCGAATACGAGCATCATCATAGTCAATCAGTTCTTCCCTATCAGTTGAAATTTATCGCCAAAATATCGGACTGGTATTTCCTTCAAGTAGCTATAACCTTCAGTTTGGTTCCGACTAAACACACGGCGTCTGCAGGCCGGTCATGAATTAGCCTACCGCATCATTTGTGCTTATCACATCAAATCGGACTCGAGACATTCTTAATTGGATTTGTGCAAATTGGGATTGGATTTTGATGTTGTATTTCTAATAAGCAGGGCCAATATCATGACTGGGTATCTTCGGCAATTATGGCTCAAACTTCAAAAGATTGGCTTTCAACACATACTTTGGAGTTTTAATGATTCATTAATGGCAAAAGATTGTGAAGTTTAGTAAATACATTACACTACTTTGTGGAACTAAATATCAACAATCGTATATCGGTACTTTAATTACTTTTTTTTCGTAGGGGGAATGCATTTGCGCACGGAGTGTGGGACTCCCTTGCGGACTACCCACTAAACCCCCTACGGGCCACGGAGGGCCCAGGCCGGAACCCTTTCGGATGACATCTTGCCTGGTTCGTGTGTCTTATGTCCCATCCAGGACAAAACTACTTGTTTCGGAAGCTAGAGGTCAGCCAGGCATCCGTCTTCACGTTTCTGATGAAGGATCGCATGTACATGAGTGGTTTAATTACTTGTTGCGTAATCATTTGCGACAGCAAACAGTTTTTATCTAGCCAATATTTTATATCGAAATTATTCTAATCGTTTTAGAAATTCAAGCTGTTCGATTCTCCCTCTTTTGAGGTTTTTAAGAAAAATGTCAATTCTTTGTCTGAAGTTTATTTTTGACGATGGAAGGAATGTGAAAGGAAACATGACTTTTCCGGACATTTGCCATAGTTCAGTGAAACGAAAATTCAGTAACACTACGTTTCGAGATCTGCAATCTGATCTCTTCTTCAGGTAAATAACTAACCTAATAAATAATTACAAACAAGGTTACAATAAACAAATCATACCAAAGCGTTGTGGCACGCCTAAGTCAGGAATCACAACCACCATGTTGTGTGTCAACTTCACTAACTCTAAAACATGCACTTAGTAAGAAACTATACACAACACTAATCATTAAAACTGAACTACAGAATACAGGTCGCATATACGTCTGCATTCGTCTACCAACGTAGACGTCCATCAATCGTAGAAAAAGATAGAAAAATCAGTTTTCATTAAGTAATTATCCTATTTTTATTAATATTTAACTAAATATTTTTATTAGCTTTGTTTACTTTTTTCTACAATATTGCTGATTATCAGAATTCTTAAGTCATATCCATAAGTTATCCTACTTCAGATAAATTCTTTCAATTAAAATTTTATAAAATTAATCTACATACTGCTCAATATAAAATTCGAATCGTCAAAATTTCAACTCGAGTCCACGCACAGGCCATTAAGGCCCACGTAGGCTCTTTCCCATGTTATTTTTAACTATGCAGAAATTAGGTAGCAAATGAACTGAATCATTAATGCCGTTTTCTTTAGGTTCATATTATTCAATTTCTCTCTTTATTTCAATAAATGGATTAAATTTCTTTGTGGTACAATACTTTTTAATATTATTTAGTGTTAAATTATTTAATTTTAACTATTTTAAATTGTATATTTTAATAACATGAAATATCCAAAAGCTATATTTGTTTTCTTTTTCAATATAAAATATTTTCTTTTGTTTTTTCAGTAATTTCTGGAAATAAATGTGATTTAATTTATTCGGTTTATAATGCCACGAAACCAATCGGAAATTTATCCGGATATTGATTAGGATCAGACAGAAATACAGGACGTGTGCTGGATTTAACAATAGAGACTCACTCAGATAATTTGTTTCTAAAACACACGCTTGGATGCGTTCAGCGCATTTCCCGGTGATGTAAATGAGATTTGTACTATTGAGATTCATATCTTGGTCTCAATTTCCTTATTACAAACGTTCGACGATCGGTCTCTGATCTCTACGCCAAGTGATCATACTCATTAAGTGATCTGATACATCCGTGGCTTAAATCCTACCCAACACAGGAACTCCATAATTAAACGAATCACAGAGCCGGTTGCCGCATGGTCCAAGGTGTCGGACTTTGGATTTGCATTAGATGTAGCGTAGGTACGAATCCTGTTTGTGACCAAAGCACTTAGTCGATTTTTCTTACAGCACAAAAATGTCAGGGGGATGTCCCGCAAGGAGCCTGGAGGGAATCTTAAATTACAGCATAGGTCGGATAGTACATCAAATTAATGGTCTCTATTAGTAGAGTACAATCGAATCCGATCTGAAAAGGTTCACTCTTTAACAAATTACGGTACGTTCGTTTAAAGTTTGAAACATTTATCACGTAGGTCCTGTTCTAGGTGGTTTAATATTCTTGTCTTGGCTCAAGTTGTGAAAGTAAACTTAGTAGATGAAAACTGGATCTAAGACTTTTTTAAGGTTGTTATTGTCTCTTCACACCAAATATTGTTCGTTTAATAATAATAATAATATTTATTGCCTCAACAATTACAAAATTGCATGCATGCGTCAGGTACATTCAACATTATCTACATTTGCATTAATTCTATTGCAATTACGAGTATAACTATTCAATTGTATATCATAACTGGGGTTTTTATTTTATTCTTGTTTTCAATAGTTTTCAATAATTTTCATCCCAGCAACTCAACATGAACTCTTCAACGGAGTAAAACGCCTTTGACACCAGAAGGTGTTTTAATCGAGGTTTGAATCGTTTAGAATCACTGAGATGTTTAATTCCTTCAGGCAGCTTGTTTATCAGTTTCACACCAACTTGGGACGGCAAGTGTTCAAATGCACTCGTTCTATGTTGTACAATCGAAAGTTGTCCCTGCCCTCTTGTCTCGTATTGGTGGACGTCACTGGCTTGGACCAACTCACATTTCAGTCGACGTCAAGAATATAGAGACAGGATAAAGTTAACAATCCAAGCTCTCTGAAGGCATCTTGGCACGACTCTCTGAAATTCAATTTGTAAAGAATTCTGACAGCTTTCTTTTTAGCTATAATGCTCTTTCGAATTTGTATTTAGAACAGCTGCCCCATAGTCTCAAACCGTAAGACAAATATGGATGTATCAGGCCAAAGTAAGCCAATTTTTAATACATCAATAGAACAGAATTTTGGAAGTTTACGCGAAATATAAATGCCAGAAGTAACCTTGGAGCAGGTGCTGTTAATGTGAAAGTCCCATGTCAGCCCTCGGATTCGGCCTCTTCCAAGAGAACATCGTCCATCATTACCGTGGGACGATACTCTTGTTTCTTGTCGATGACGAAGGCAAAAATGTATTGAGTTTGATTTTGAGCTGTTTGGTTTCAAATTGAGTCTTGAGAAATAATCTATGCGTGAATTTAAATCCATAAATGGTTTTCACTTCAAGATCATTTTTAGATTTCTATTTAATACACCTAGGGATATGCTTAAAGTTTTTGCCGAACTCCTTATGGACTTATGGAACATCCTCCATTGGGTGTGAAGAGTTACTTCAAAAAGTAAATTTATAGGTGCAGTAATGATGTACTAAGTTTTATTGCTTTACCTGTAATCGTTCGGGAATTATCAAGCCTGTGCAAGATATTTTTACACCCTGTGTATGAAATATAATTTAGATTCCCTGTTTAGCTGAAAACATTAATAAGAAATGTAGAAAAAACATACAGTACAATAACATACTTAAGTGTCAGAGAGAAAAGTCTTAAGCTTAAGCGGACTCTATAGATTTCCGCTTGACAAAGCGGCAAACGTTGATTACTCAGTTAACTTCTTGAGATACGTCTTCTATTTCGCTTTGGAGAGCAATATCAGCCAACAGATCCACAGTTTCGTTTTAACATCTGAAAAAGACTGTTCTAAAAATATTAAAAATATTAAACATTGTTAATCCTAGAAGTGAAATGCATTTCAACCCTAACTGGCAGAGCTTTTTAACTTCTTGCGCAGAGTTAAACAAAAAATGAACTGCAAAATCAGTTACTACTCAAAACACTGCTATACATAATTTTATTCAGAATAAAATTCAGTTTATTATAAAGGAAATAAAAATTGGGTTTACTGTCACACTTCATGGAAGTATCGTGCTCCGTCTTTCTTTTTTAGAAACAGTTCTTTTTTATTTTCTGCAACCAATTTTCTAGAAATCACTAAAAAAACCTTAAAAATAAAAAAAAACCGAAATATACCAAATATCTAGGTTGTTATGCTGATCAAGAGAATGTCTACTTACTGTATAATACAGAACGAAAACACCGTAAAACTAAACAGATCAGAATCCAACTGAATTGAACAACAGCTGTCAAAATTGCAGAGCGCGTCAGATATCTTTAGCTTTTAGTGATCAGTAAAATAAATATAATAAACGTTTAACTTATAAAAAATTTGGACATTAAAAGAAAACGTGGAGTCTTCTGATTAAAGTAATATAACTTTTATTACGATTTGAATCAAGATTGTGAGAAAGAATACGTAATTAGGAGATGATGTTATGCTAATCAAGAAAATGTCTACTTATAATACAAGAACGAAAACAATGTAAAACTAAACATCAGTATCCAACTGGATTGCGCGTCATATATCTTTAGCTTTTAGTGGTCAGTAAAATAAATATAATAAATGTTTTACGTATTCAAATGAGAGCATTAAAGAAAGCGTGGAATCTTATGATTAAAATTATATAGCTTTTGTTACGATTTGAATCAAGATTGTTAGAAAGATGGCGTAACTAGGAGATGATGTTTAATGTATCGCAAATTACGACCCTGCCAGTTTATGGCGGAAAAAATGCATAGTAAATTACGCGTTTTACCAGTTCTAGGGTTAATACTCATCCAAAATTTACATACGATGCAACCTACTATGCGTGTCTTCAACGGCTTTGAAGAGGGTAGCACCATACTCAATTACTATATACACGACTTCAGTTAACAGATGCAAGTTACGTAAAGAGTTGTGTCCTTGCCAATGTCATCCTAATTTGTGGTGACTACAGGATTGTTGTGGGAGGGCGGAGAGAGAATCATGCAGGGCTGTGGCGGCGTGACCGAAGTGACATTGAGGTTATGTTTTACGTGACCTTGCAGAAACTGTCCGCCCGTGGTTCCGAAATGTCGCGCAGCAGCTGATTCGTTTATTGATACCGTTGTGGCACAAACCGAGGACATTAACCTTGTACCACATATAGCCCTGCAGAGAACAGAAAGTTTGTAACCTTCACAGAAAATATGGAAAGGAATATGATCTATCTCGATATTGGCCGATATGTTTTGTGACTGCAATTTGAATTTGGTCTGTTGGGGTAACCAAAAGTAGTTACCGATAAACGAAATAAAAGCTCTTGAAAAGAAAATGATTATGATCGGAGCTGGTCAGATTCCGTTATATGCCCCCAACGCTTAAACTTTTTTCAATGAACTTAGAACGTTATAAAACGATGTAGATGGGTAACAGAACTAACATTATGCCCCCAACGCTAATTTTTCATTTACGGATGGTTATAATGAATTACAATTGGTTACTAGCTAAGAAAAAAGGGTACTTACGTATTATATCGACCACACCCCTACATTTCTCCAAACACAAAAATTCAACAAAAACAAACATTACCAAACAAAAACTAAACTCTTTATTGAAAAAAACACACAAAACTTGTTTTTATTCTTGATCACACTCCGCCACCCAAAATGCGAGTGCCTCAACTGAGCGCTGATGTCAACGAAAGAAAAACATCCCTCGAGATAGTACCTATCAGTAAAATATCAATTTCTAGAGGGGCTGATCAGAAATATAAATTGAATTGTAATGGAAAGGCAATTATGTACCGTGTAAAAAACTTAAATAATCATGTGATGCCGCGCGGCCTGCCGTAATCGGGATTCTCGAGAAAGATAAGATAACAGCGACAACAATAACGTTCTAAGTTCATTGAAAAAAGTTTGTAGAGCGTTTTTAAAGTTTAAGACCTTCTGCAGGGCAACTTATATTGTACTGAAAGAAATTCTAGGTTATAAATAATCAACAGTTTGTTAGTGTTTACAAAAACCCCAGTTTATTGAAATATTAGTAAAAATACAATTTTTTAGGCATTTTTAAACAAAACAAAAACGTGCAGATGGAACCTTTTGTCCCTGAGTACAAATCAATATTTAAAGTCCAAAAGGTCCTTAATTCAAAACTGTATTTAAATAGTCTACATCAACTGTAGGCATCCATTTCATCATAGATTTTTATGTCTTTTAATCTTGTCTGAAGGTAATTTCTTCCTGTCTCGCACTACGTTTTGCTCCCCAGAGAAGAATTCTCGGCAGAGTAGTTGTTGCTCGTCCTGTAGATCTGTTCGACTTATTTTTTTTCACCAAGTTAATGCAGTTCCAAGGTTCCAAAGGATCATGGCTGGTTTTAAAACTTTACTGAATAGTAAATTAGAATTGGCAAAATTGAAGTTGGCACACTTTAGTATAAGGGCAATCTTGATACGCAAGGTTCTTGCTTTGTGCTTGGAAGTCGAAGAAGTCATTTGTCAACATTTGGATTACTGAATAAGGTGACTTTTTATTAGATGCGATGATTACTCTTAAAAGAGAAACAGGGACCAAACCTCAGTTACTTTGAGTGCCTTTTTCAATGTTGGAATGCACATTATCTACTTCCTGTATGCATGAATGGCCTGGAGTAGAATATTTCATTGTTACTCTCGTTCAATGTGTTTATTTTTTGCCATAAATAAAGAAATGGCATATGAAATGACAGAGTTTCTGTTTTGGGGAACACAACTGTCACTCCACAAAATATAATCTTTAACATCTGGAAACGCTGAACTTATTTTTTTCCATTATTTTTTACCACCTGCACTGGCAATATCATTCCCAGAACGACCACAAAGCGCTTCATGCCAAAATGCGCAATAGCCTTTTTTGTCTTTTGAGCAATGTGCAGTTAAGTTTGTATACGTTCAACTTTCTTTTGTAAAAAAAAAAACAGCTTACGTTAGCCCTAGGTAGCGCTATAACATTTTGTAAGTCAAAACATACAACGACTTCATTACTCCTCTCGGTCTTTTTTTTCTTTCATTTCTCATAAATGTTTTATTGAACATATGATCATCATATTTGGCAGCAAGCTCTTCTGTCATTCGATTTTCCTTTTAGGGACATAGAGTATTCTTCGCACAAGTCACATCTGTCGGACTTGGGGTAGCAAAAAATCCAAATTATATTCATTATTGAAAATAGATCTATACATTGATATGGATAGAGGTTTCACCTTAAGTTCCTTGCAATGTTCAAGGTACATGTCAAACATTCTACTGATATTTAAGTCAGGGCTAAGATATTCTTTTTGCTGTTTTTGCCCTGCAGTAATGGGACTCGACTTTTGCAAAAGATTCAATATGTTTCCTAAGAATATCTTTATCAGCTTTTTGCGTCCTGTCTTTAGTTTTTTTTTCCTCTTTCGTCCGATTTCGTACTTCACTTGATTTGTCCTTATTATGTGAACATTGTAAATGGTCTTCTGACTCACTAAAATAGTTTGGAGAAAAAACTGTTTACAAACTCTAATCTTTTCGTTGTTTATATGTAAAAAATATGAAAAAGGAATTCTTTTTTCTGGGGATTATTTTTCACCTTTGTTCTTACTGACATTTTGCACTCTGTATTTCTTAGTATGAAATGATATTTTTTCATTTTGGTCTATTTTATAATAGCTCAGCATAACAGCTTCACGCTCATCTTTGCTTACTTTATTACTACATTTAAATTTTACATTTGTCAGTCTAAGTGTTGAAGGTTCTTTGAGGAACAATCTTACACATGAGCTGGTGTATGATCTACCCGTTTGTCGCCTCTCCTTCCTAACATTTTTCTTCCAATTCTTCGGATTCCGCTGTCTTTTTTCTAGTTTTTTTCTTTTCCTTCATCGGCGTTAGTTCATCAGAAGTGAGTCTTTTTCTGATTCTGTTTCAACTGTAAGGAAACTAGAGATCGATTTATTTTTCCACTTTGGTTCACTGTTGGGCTAACATCACAAACAGAACTATAGCTTCCTTCATTTTTCCAGAGCTGGATCGGTATTGTTCGTTTGGGCATCACTGGGAAGTTTTATCCGTGTCGTCTGCATCAAACAACCTGAAAATAAACAAACGATGTTAGAACATAAAGCCAAAAGTCAACGATAAAGCTTTTTTAAAAGGCCAAAGCATAAAAACATCATGTTTTACATAATAAGTTTACAGTAGTTTTTAGTTATTCTCTGCAAGATGGAGACATACTAGGCCTACGCCATGGTTAAAACTTCAAGTTAAGTAACATGAATATTTTATGATGACTAACTTTTGTTTATAACCGTCAAATCATTGTTAAAATATAACAGTTAACCCACTAACTGGCAGTTTGAAATGCGCCCGAATGTCATAGATTTTTTTAAAGCGATTTTGCAAGGGTTGACTATAAAATCCGTCAAAAATAGTCAATTACTGCAAAGCTACCTATATTTGATATTAAAATGACCACAGATATAATCTAAACAAATCTAAAATAAACAAATATATATATTCATACCTTTTACAAAGTCTTCGTCGTTTTGGGTTTGGTGAAAGAATACAATCCCTCTTCGCTGTTAACTGTCGTCAGGTGAAGGTATATATTCATCATCACTATTGAATGTTTTCTATTGACAAACTATCATTTAAACTGTCATCAATCCATTTATTTATGATATCACCATCCATTTTAATATGTTTACAAACACACAATGAAATTACTTTTAACACATTAACACGACAACATAACCTTACCAGCAGTGAAACAATACTATTCCCAGCTGATGCAGATAGAACTGTCTGGTTCTCAAGTTTGCCAACTTATGCAGATGGAACTAAATTTTCCCTGCTTGTAAAATATTAACTGTTCATAATTACACAAAGATTGTGTTATATATTAGTACAAAAAGGCTTAATGTACACATTAATACAATAAAATGAAAAAATCAAAAAATTGCAGATGGAACCCTCTGGTTCTGACGTCTCGAACTGTTTAATACTTATTAACTAGTTTTTTGAAGTTTATTGGCATGTATTGTTGTTGGATATGTATTGGTCATTAGTTATTTATGTTTGTTGGATATTTATTTAATTATTTATTTTATTGAATATTACAAAATGTATATCATAAATGTATTTCATTATTGTTACGTTATTGTTGTGTTATGTCTTTATAGTTATTTATTGCCATGTTGGACTATTTATATCACTTAGTTATTTATTTATTGTTAGTAATTTATTTATGTTATTCTGTTTGTTATTATACTTAACAGAGGTATGGGTATATTACCGTCCTGTAATTCACATGAATTTCTAGGTGGGAGTGTATGTTTTTCTTGTACACAATATATTAGAGACTGAAAGTAAAACCGCAGCCAGCTGAAGGACTCTGATAAATATAAGTATATAAAATTGTTTTTGTTTTTTCATTTCGCACGTGCCATGTTGGCATATGTAATGTAGTAATACATGTAAATCCCTAAATAAATAAAGGGTTTTTGAACTTGAACTTATACCTCCCCCACCTGACGAAGAGAATAGATTCCAATCCTCGAAACGTTGTGTTATAACTTTTGTAACATATAAGGATGGCAAATGTCCAAAATACTGATATTTATTCTATTAACATTTTAGCTGTAGTGCTACAAGTACTGTTTTTATAATAAGTCACAGTATACACTTTTTTCTAAATAAAAATTTGTTTAAGTATGTTTATTTGCAAATATTCAACACAGAAAAAACCAACTCATATTTAAAACTGAGAGTTGAGTGAATAAAACTAGAAGTTCTCGTAAGTGCTTTGATATCTCGTGTTCAATTTCAAGTTTGTTATTACGCATCAGAGTAATGAAAACACTAACATCATAGATAGTATATCAATCGGAATAAATCTTCAAGAGCTGAAATTAATTACGTAGTTAATTGCACGAGGCGTAGAAGAGTGGCGTGGCGTGGTTCGAAGGCAGCGCGGCGGAAGTGTTATAATTCGGACTTAAGTGTGGTACTCGACTACTGGTAATTATTGATTAAAGCCCCGGAACTGAGAGATAGAGATGGCCTTGTCAAACAACTAGGAATGATCTACGACTCCACCATGTTAGACGTTAATGGTAACTTAGGTTTAATGATACAGGTCTATTGAATGGACCGGCCAAAATGGCCATGCCATCGTTACTTGACCGTGTGTTATTTGCCTTGCCAATTAAATTGAGTTTAAAACCAAATCACACGATTTAATATCAGACTTCTTGTCCATTAGTCGATTTTGATTGAGTATGATTTTTGTTATGTAAAAGTACTATTTCGCGATTGTAAAGGACGGGCAATGATTACTGCCACATCTTATTAATCGTTGGAATAATTTAGATTATTCCTTAAAACTCATCATCATAAGGAACTCATATTATGGATTTACTTCTACACAATGAGTGAAATGGTTGTGATTGTGCTCTATGTTTCTAGTGCGATATACACTGAACTGTCCAATAGATATACATCCTTTGTATATTTTTATGCATTCCAGTTTGTGTATTTTTTGTTCAATTGATGGATACCGATAATACAATAAATTCTTTTCAACTTCTTTTTTTATTAATTATACAAGTGATTTTTATTAACGATTTTCGTATTGTTGGTTTATTTTCAAAACGACAGATAATGTGTTTAATGACGCACAGTCATATGCATAAAATCGAATTATTTATTATGTGTTTTGATATTTATGCTACTTTTACGGATTGTACTTAAATGTTAAATAAAAATATTTTTTTATTTATAACGTCGTGTGCATATTTGTGTTTATTTCTGCTAATTTATATTGAAATTGGTAAATACTTTAAACAATGTTTTATTATTCAACATGTAATTTATTTAGTGATGCTCGTGAAGAATAATTTCTTTATAATTTTCCCAGAATGTATCTCAAAACTTGACTATATTAGCTGTTCATATATTGTAGAACTTACCGCTTGGTATAGTTCGCCTTTCTCTCCGTGTAGCGTCTGGAATGTGACGATATCACAGACTTGACTCCTGGAATCTGGAATTAGTTCGTCAAAAGAGATACAAAAGAGTCGGCTCAAAATGAACTCTTAACATCGTTTCGACTCAGAATATCGACATCAGAAATACCTAAACTACTAAATATAGTGTAAACTAGGTGATCAAGTATAACTGCGTATAATATAATTACATTGCGTCACATTTATAGAGGCAAATAACGCAACCCGGGGCGAGCCCAGCGAGTCGGGATGAAGGAGGAGGAATGTCCTGAAGGGAATCATCCTAATCCCAAATATTACAATGTGAAACATTGAATGATTGTGTTGCTATTACAATAAATTACTATGTGAGTTGAAGTTTTATACATACTTTGTTTAAACAATAACATATTATTGACGTCAAAACATACCCATTTTTTTGAAATTATTATTCGGTTCTATTAATATATCAGTAAAGGTGTTGGGGAAAGGGTATGAAGTCTGACTTAGGGTTACTCCCCCAATGAATAAATAGTAGCAGCTTAGGAGCAGAGTGTACACAATATCATCAAACTTTCGTATATACATTTTAGTTATTTCATATGTGTTCATAGACTATTTCATTTTTTGACGTCAGGCCTCTGACACTAAAATTATAGTACTTAATAAGTTTGAAGCGGACCTGGTGATGGAAATAT